>NC_079197.1:178214719-178294719 GCF_029499605.1 Hyla sarda
ATCCAAGACTTCAGGCATTCTTTATGGGAGAGGTTCTCACTTAGCTTTTGGCTGCCAAGGGATGCTGGGAGTAGTTGTTTTGCATCAACTGGAAATCCATTAGGGCAGTGGTCTCCAAACTGTGGTGCTCCAGAAGTTATAAAACTATTAACTCCCAGTATGCCTGGACAGGCATTGGCTGTCCGGGCATGCTGGGAGTTGTAGTTTTACAACATCTGGAGGGCCAAATATCCCCACCATACATCACCATTAGTGTATTGATTCTTTTATTTTTCAGAGGCCTTTTATAAAATGAAAGAAGTGATCTGTTTGGTTGCTATGGGAAACTGGTCAACTTCTCCGCTGTATAAGTTTTGATAAATCTCTCCCATCAGTGTATCCTGCACAAAGATATCCCAGCACATCCAATCCAAGGCTCAAAAAATTGTTTAAACATTTCAGCTTTATTTATACATGTTAAAAATATATAGAAGTGCCATAAAAATGTAAAAAACGTACGCGTTTCGGTAGACAACCTTTAAAGGTTGTCTATCGAAACACTTCCGATTTTTTTTCTATTTTTATGGCACTTCTATATGTTTTTAACATGTATAAATAAAGTTGAAATGTTTTTAAAAAAATTCTAAGACTTGGATTGGAAGTGCTGGGATCCTCCCTTTGGGATATCTTCTCTACTACATTAACTTGCAAACCAGCTGCAATGCCCTAGCACCTGGTCGGACAGCTTTTTCCTTGGATTTGGATACTATTTACAAGTGTGTGAGATGACTTTTTTTCTATTGTATCCTGCACCCAAGCCTACATCACCACCAGTGTATAGTGCGCCAGGCCCACATCACCACCAGTGTATAGTGCGCCAGGCCTACATCACCACCAGTGTATAGTGCGCCAGGCCTACATCACCACCAGTGTATAGTGCACCAGGCCTACATCACCACCAGTGTATAGTGCACCAGGCCTACATCACCACCAGTGTATAGTGCGCCAGGCCCACATCACCACCAGTGTATAGTGCGCCAGGCCTACATCACCACCAGTGTATAGTGCGCCAGGCCTACATCACCACCAGTGTATAGTGCACCAGGCCTACATCACCACCAGTGTATAGTGCGCCAGGCCCACATCACCACCAGTGTATAGTGCGCCAGGCCTACATCACCACCAGTGTATAGTGCGCCAGGCCTACATCACCACCAGTGTATAGTGCGCCAGGCCTACATCACCACCAGTGTATAGTGCGCCAGGCCTACATCACCACCAGTGTATAGTGCGCCAGGCCTACTTCACCACCAGTGTATAGTGCGCCAGGCCTACATCACCACCAGTGTATAGTGCGCCAGGCCCACATCACCAGTGTATAGTGCGCCAGGCCTACATCACCACCAGTGTATAGTGCGCCAGGCCTACATCACCACCAGTGTATAGTGCGCCAGGCCTACATCACCACCAGTGTATAGTGCGCCAGGCCCACATCACCACCAGTGTATAGTGCGCCAGGCCCACATCACCACCAGTGTATAGTGCTCCAGGCCTACATCACCACCAGTGTATAGTGCGCCAGGCCTACATCACCACCAGTGTATAGTGCACCAGGCCTACATCACCACCAGTGTATAGTGCACCAGGCCTACATCACCACCAGTGTATAGTGCGCCAGGCCTACATCACCAGCAGTGTATAGTGCACCAGGCCTACATCACCACCAGTGTATAGTGCACCAGGCCTACATCACCACCAGTGTATAGTGCGCCAGGCCCACATCACCACCAGTGTATAGTGCACCAGGCCTACATCACCACCAGTGTATAGTGCACCAGGCCTACATCACATCCAGTGTATAGTGCGCAAGCCTACATCACCACCAGTGTATAGTGCACCAGGCCTACATCACCACCAGTGTATAGTGCGCCAGGCCCACATCACCACCAGTGTATAGTGCGCCAGGCCTACATCACCACCAGTGTATAGTGCGCCAGGCCTACATCACCACCAGTGTATAGTGCGCCAGGCCTACATCACCACCGGTGTATAGTGCACCAGGCCTACATCACCACCAGTGTATAGTGCACCAGGCCTACATCACCACCAGTGTATAGTGCACCAGGCCTACATCACCACCAGTGTATAGTGCGCCAGGCCTACATCACCACCAGTGTATAGTGCACCAGGCCTACATCACCACCAGTGTATAGTGCACCAGGCCTACATCACATCCAGTGTATAGTGCGCCAGGCCTACATCACCACCAGTGTATAGTGCGCCAGGCCCACATCACCACCAGTGTATAGTGCGCCAGGCCTACATCACCACCAGTGTATAGTGCACCAGGCCTACATCACCACTAGTGTATAGTGCGCCAGGCCCACATCACCACCAGTGTATAGTGCGCCAGGCCTACATCACCACCAGTGTATAGTGCACCAGGCCTACATCACCACTAGTGTATAGTGCGCCAGGCCTACATCACCACCAGTGTATAGTGCGCCAGGCCTACATTACCACCAGTGTATAGTGCGCCAGGCCTACATCACCACCAGTGTATAGTGCGCCAGGCCTACATCACCACCAGTGTATAGTGCGCAAGGCCTACATCACCACCAGTGTATAGTGCGCCAGGCCTACATCACCACCAGTGTATAGTGCGCCAGGCCCACATCACCACCAGTGTATAGTGCGCCAGGCCTACATCACCACCAGTGTATAGTGCGCCAGGCCCACATCACCACCAGTGTATAGTGCGCCAGGCCTACATCACCACCAGTGTATAGTGCGCCAGGCCTACATCACCACTAGTGTATAGTGCGCCAGGCCCACATCACCACCAGTGTATAGTGCGCCAGGCCTACATCACCACCAGTGTATAGTGCGCCAGGCCTACATCACCACCAGTGTATAGTGTGCCAGGCCTACATCACCACCAGTGTATAGTGCGCCAGGCCTACATCACCACCAGTGTATAGTGCACCAGGCCTACATCGCCACCAGTATATCCTGCACCAGGCCTACATCATCACCAGTGTATAGTGCGCCAGGCCTACATCACCACCAGTGTATAGTGCGCCAGGCCTACATCACCACCAGTGTATAGTTCGCCAGGCCTACATCACCACCAGTGTATAGTTCACCAGGCCTACATCACCACCAGTGTATAGTGCGCCAGGCCTACATCACCACCAGTGTATAGTGCGCCAGGCCTACATCACCACCAGTGTATAGTGCGCCAGGCCTACATCACCACCAGTTTATTATGCAGTTTGTCACTAGTTTCTCCTTAACTTTTAATTCTTCTTGCCGGAGTTCCCGGAGTCTGCGCTCTCCTTTTACCAAAGCTGCTCAGGAACCTGCGTGTGTTTGTTCAGCGAGATGAAAGCCATCCTGCCTGTTTGCTTTTGTGTATCGGAGATTTTTGGTGTTTGTTTGTTTAGAGAGTATTCCCATCTTTCATATTTTCTGTCCTTATAAACAAGATCTGGTTCCAGGCAGCTGCGAGCCGCGTCCCCGCTGAGTCCTCCGCCAGACCCAGCATAAATAAATGTATCTGAAGTGAAGATAATCTCTGTCTGAACTTACAGAGTTCAGAGCTGGCTTCATAGTAGATGTTTTGTCCGGTTTACTCGTCGGAGACCCTAAGGGGGCGCTCTACCTTGTAGAGAATAGGACAGGTCATTAGGATGCGTATGGGGTCTCCTCTCGTTCCCTTTTAAACAAGACAAGTTGTGAACAATGTAATTCACATTCATTTTATTTGTACCTGGTCTAAAAGTCTTAAAGCTTCAATCCTCATAGAGGCACATAAGCTTAGCAGTTACTGTCACACAAGAGTTGAGGATCTTCATAGGATAGGCATGAGTCTTGTTAGACCTTGTGCCTCCTGGGGTTGGTGACCGTGATCTACAGCGTAACAAGATCACCAGCATCTGTGCCAGGAGCCGAGAAGAAATAAAAGACGATCAGCAGGACAGAAGACCTAGTAAAGACTGGGCAGAAAACCGCAGCTTTATGATGTCATCACCCCGGGGAGCCGCCATTGTACCAGAGACTATAAACATAATCGTGTCCTGTACATAGAGGATTAAAGGGGTAATTACAGATAGAAGCCACAGTCTAAATTAGTGTTTCCCAACCAGGGTGCCTCCAGCTGTTGCAAAACTACAACTCCCAGCATGCCCGGACAGCCGTTGGCTGTCCGGGCATGCTGGGAGTTGTAGTTTTGCAACAGCTGGAGGCACCCTGGTTTGGAAACACTGGTCTAAATCCCATCAATGATAATGCTATAGATAATGAACAGATGGGACCTGCAGTCCTATGTAACATCACAGATAACAGTGATAACTTTCTGAACAAAGATAATGTAATAGATGTGACCTGCAGTCCTATGTAACATCACAGATAATAGTGAGGACTCTCTGTGTACAGATAGTGTAGTAGATGTGACCTGCAGTCCTATGTAACACTACATATAGCATACAGTGATAACTCTCTGAGTACAGATAATGTAGTAGATGTGACCTGCAGTCCTATGTAACACCACAGATAACACAGTGATAACTCTCTGAGTACAGATAATGTATAGATGTGACCTGCAGTCCTATGTAACACCACAGATAACACAGTGATTACTCTCTGAGTACAGATGATGTATAGATGTGACCTGCAGTCCTATGTAACACCACAGATAACACAGTGATAACTCTCTGAACACAGATAATGTATAGATGTGACCTGCAGTCCTATGTAACACCACAGATAACAGTGATAACTGAGTACAGATAGTGTAGTAGATGTGACCTGCAGTCCTATGTAACACTACATATAGCATACAGTGATAACTCTCTGAGTACAGATAATGTAGTAGATGTGACCTGCAGTCCTATGTAACACCACAGATAACACAGTGATAACTCTCTGAGTACAGATAATGTATAGATGTGATCTGCAGTCCTATGTAACACCACAGATAACACAGTGATAACTCTCTGAGTACAGATAATGTAGTAGATGTGACCTGCAGTCCTATGTAACACCACAGATAACACAGTGATGACTCTCTGAGTACAGATAATGTATAGATGTGACCTGCAGTCCCATGTAACACCACAGATAACACTGATAATTATCTGAGTACAGATAATGTATAGATGTGACCTGCAGTCCTATGTAACACCACAGATAACAGTGATAACTCTCTGAGTACAGATAATGTATAGATGTGACCTGCAGTCCTATGTAACACCACAGATAACACAGTGATAACTCTCTGAGTACAGATAATGTAGTAGATGTGACCTGCAGTCCTATGTAACACCACAAGTTACACACAGAGATAACTCTTGAGTACAAATAATATATGTCCCCTGCAGTCCCATGTAACTTATTGCAGTTTGTGTTACACGACATCCTTGGCTCCACTACACCTGGATACAGGAATGGTCGCCGCTCTCCTCGGGCCTCGATTATCAGACGCAATGTCATTTCCCACATTTGTACTCGCGATCGTATTAAGGTTTTTGTCAGAAGACAAACATGGAGGCCATTACACTCGTAATCCGGTCGGCCACAATTCTCCGGCAGTAAAGAGATTAGGTCGGAGAGATGACAAGACTGTAATTAAATAACAATAAAAGAGACAATACCGGGAGATATTGCGGAGAGAGGTGACGGCGTCACGAGCGGCCTTAGGTAAACTAACCCCCGAAAACCTAAGAGATGGAAACCTCTGCGGATTTCAATTATCTCTCTGATGTATAAGAGAATTGGTCACCGCACAGAGCGGGAGCACTTACCGGGGGGGTTTATTGTATGATGATAATAGCTGAGCCGATGGCACATCCCGAGCATTAACCCTGAAATCCCCAAATCCCTGGGATATGCCAACCCTTGGATTCTCTCTTTAGAAACCACATTCCGAATAAAAAAAATTTTTTTTTTTTTTTTAAAAGTGACAAGTCACTTATGTAATGTGTCCTACTGAATATGGCTAATGGGCACCCAAAACTGTGGCCATATCTTGTTAAAATATGTGGACATATTGATGGAAAATCTACCATGTGGACATAATCATAGACTGTTTTATAATCCCCTGTAAGAAAAACTCTTTAGTGTAGGGTAACACGTGATGTATTTTGCTGCATATTTTCCTACCGATTGAAGTCAATGGGGGTTATCTGGACTGGTGCAAGGATTTTTGCCATCCTGGGCAAAAGGTAGCCATGACTAAGAGCTTATGCTCGAAACGCGTCGGGTTTTCACTTCGATTTTAGAGTGACCTGTCACCACTCACTTTCACCACAGATTTTTATTTTTAATTGAATGAAGTAAACGTTAAGTTTTATTGTACTAGCACCCTGGGAGCTGGATTTTCCTTTAGTTTTCTGCCTCATTTTGCCACCCCTTGACTCCTCCCATTGACACGCCCCACCCTACTACTGGGGTGACACACTGTAACAAACCCCAGGAACTGCGCTCTCTTCAAGAGGGCACTCTAGACAGCTGCCTATTTTGCCTATAGGTGGAGGTGGCCCTGGGGGTTATTTACTAACGTGATCCCTACTCTTTTTTTCTTTTTTCTTTCGCTTTGCGCCCAAATTGTGTCGCGTGTTCCATGTGACATAATTTGTGACCAAATATCCCCCAGAAAGAAAAAGCTGAAAGGGGGCGTGGCCATGGGAGGAAGGGGGTGTGGTCCCGACAAATGGGGCATGTCCCTGACAGTTTTGAAAAATCCCAACATATTTACTAAGGTTTCAATGTGGTGGCTTTGAGCTGAGGAAAAACCCGACAGATCAGAACAGGTGTAAAAAAAAAAATTATTGGCCCTGATTTACTAAGAATGTTGTGTAGTTTTAATTGTCTGGCGGAAAACTTTTTTTTTTTTTAATCAACTGATACCAGAAAGATAAACAGATTTGTAAATTACTTCTATAAAAAAATCTTAATTCTTCCAGTAGTTATTAGCTGCTGTATGCTCCAGAGGAAATGGTTTTCTTTTTGGATTCCTTTTCTGTCACAACCACGATGCTCTCTCCTGACACCTCTGTCCATTTCAGGAACTGTCCAGAGCAGGAGAAAATCCTCATTGCAAACCTATGCTGCTCTGGACAGTTCCTGACATGGACAGAGGTGTCAGCAGAGAGCACTGTGGTTGTTACAGAAAAGAAATCCAAAAAGAAAAGAATTTTCCTCTGTAGTATACAGCCGCTAGTTTTTAATAGAAGTAATTAACAAATCTGTTTAACGTTCTGGCATCAGTTGATATAACCTCTTAAAGGGGTAGTCCAGTGGTGAAAAACTTATCCCCTATCCTAAGGATAGGGGATAAGTTTGAGATCGCGGGGGGTCCAACCCCTGGGGCCCCCTGCGATCTCTCTGTACGGGGGCCAGGCTCTCCAGCCAGATAGCGGGTGTCGACCTCCGCACGAAGCAGCGGCTGACACGCCCCCCTCAATACATCGCTATGGCAGAGCCGGAGATTGCCGAAGGCAGCGCTTCGGCTCTGCCATAGAGTTGTATTGAGGGGGCGTGTCGGCCGCCGCTTCGTGCAGGGGTCGACACGCCCCCTTCCCGCGGCTGTCTGGGCTCCGTATAGGAGATTGCAGGGGGCCCCAGCGGTCGGACCCCCCGCGATCTCAAACTTATCCCCTATCCTTAGGATAGGGGATAAGTTGTTCACCACTGGACTACCCCTTTAAGGACCGAGCGGTTTTCAGTTTTTGCATTTTCATTTTTTCCTCCTTACTTTTTAAAAATCATAACTTTTTCAATTTTCCACCTAAAAATCCATACGATGGCTTAATTTTTTGTGTGCCACCAATTCTACTTTGTAATGACATCATGTTTTGGGGGCTTCCGTTTCTGCGCAGTGCATTTTTTGGTAAAAATGACTCCTTATCTTTATTCTGTAGGTCCATACGGTTAAAATTATACCCTACTTATATAGGTGATTTTGTCGCACTTCTGGAAAAAATCATAACTACATGCACAAAAATTCATATGTTTAAAAATGTCCTTCTGACCCCTATAACTTTTTATTTTTCTGCATATGGGGCGGTATGAGGGCTCATTTTGCTGCGCCGTGATCTGAAGTTTTTATTGGTACTATTTTTTGTTTTTAACTGACTTTTTGACCACTTTTTATAAATTATTTTATGGTATTAAAAATGACCAAAAATACACTAATTTGGACTTTGGATTTTTTTTTTACGTGTATGACATTGACCGTGCGGTTTAGTTAACATTATATTTTTAAAGTTTGGACATTTACACATGCGGTGATACCACATATGTTTATTTTTATTTACAGTTATTTTATTTTTTTATGGGAAAAGGGGGCTGATTCAGATTTTTATTAGGGACGGGGTTGAATCACATTTATTAACACTTTATTTTCACTTTTTTTTTTTAAAATGTTATAGCTCCCATAGATGACCATAACATTACACACACTGATTTCCTACACTGATCACTGCCATGCAGTAGCCGGGCATTGATCAGTGTTGTCGCCGCTCGACTGCTCCTGCCTTGATCTCAGGCACGGAGAAGTCATTCGGCGATCGGATGTGCAGGAGGCAGGTAGGGACCCTCCTCACGTCCTGCAAGCTGTTTAGGACGCCGCGATTTCACTGCGGCGGTCCCGAACAGCACCACTGAGCTGCCGGGAAGCTTTCGCTTTCAATTCAGATGCGGCGATCAACTTTGATTGCCACGTCTGAAGGGTTAATACTGGGCATCACCGCGATCGGTGATGTCTGGTATGAGCCGCGAGTCCCGGCCGTTGATGGCCGCCGTGACGGACCCGATATGAAGCTCCTTAATGACGCAGGATGTATATTTACACCCTGCATTGTTAAGGGGTTAAAAAAATAATAATAATTAAAAAAAAAGTTTGCACCGGAGTACCCCTTTAATTCCCTACAATTTTCCTTTTCCTTTAGCATTTACTAAGGTTTCCTAACACTTTACACTTTTCGCTACGTTTTGATTTTTGTTTTTTTTTCTACACACACTCTGATCTGTAGGGTTTTCTTCAGACTGCGCCAGAATTTGCGCCAGAATTGAAAAAAAACTCGACCAACTCTCCATTTTACTGTGAAAAACCTGAAAAAGGGGTGTGACTGTTATGAAATGAGGGTGTGGCTACCGAAAAAGGGTGTATCCCCGACTTTTTCTGCGGAAACCTTAGTAAATATGCAGTTTTTGTGTGAAAATGTAGGGGGCACACCTCTTTTCGCTAGCCACCCCCCTTTTCACAACAGCCATACCCCTTTTCAGGTTTTTCTCAGTAAAATGGAGAGTTGGTCGAGTTTTTTTTCAATTCTGGCGCAAATTCTGGCGCAGTCAGAATCTAGCACACACCGACAAAACAGGCCAGGTTTACAATAGATAATCAGGGTCATTGAGCACAAATATCTGTCTCGATAATCTGATACAATGTATCGGTGCAAAGAAAATGTATCAGGATTTGTAACAAACTTTCAACTGTCAAAAATACATGTGCACAGGTTATGGGCTTCTCTGTATTCACTTACAGCAAACAGATACCTGAAAACTGATGGGGGAGTAAAACACGGGGAGGGGGGGGATTTATTAAAAAAGAATAATAATTTAAATTAAAAATGAAGCAAACGATTTTATTGGTTGATATAGGCAGCTTCCCCACTTTTCCTTGTGTATTATTAAGTTGTGAGCATCTATAACAGTGGTCTCAAACTGTGACCCTCCAGATGTTGCAAGACTTCAACTCCCAGCATGCCCGGACAGCCAACGGCTGTCTGGGCATGCTGGGAGTTGAAGTTTTGCAACATCTGGTGGGCCACAATTTGAGACCACTGCTCTATAAGCTTAATTTTATGATATAGAGTGTTGTGGGGTCATGCTGCGGGTACATCAGCCTTCTAGTCGGGGAGGAATCCAAAAAATTCCTTAGGTACCTTTACACCATATAGTTCTAATGTGTCAACTGCATCGGTCACATGACTTGTCATTGATAGATTCCCCCCCCCCCCCCCCAACCTTGGTGACACCATTCACTCATGAAGTCCTCAACAAAAGGCAATCACTTTACCCAGCACAATGACATAGAGTGCAGCCTAATGAAGTGTGACGCCCCCAGCTGTCATGTAACCAGCGCAGTGACATCACACAAATACCGCCACCATAAATCATCTGTGGCAAGTCTAAAATATGATCCAATAGGAGCAGCGACGAGAATCCCAGCACCTGCTACTGTCTTAGTATAGTACAGATAAAGATATCCTAGGTACAATATCCACCAAAGATACTGCCTTCTGTGTACAAGAATATACCTTCTATAATACTGCTCCCTATATGCAAGAATATAACTACAATAATACTGATCCTATATACAAGAATATAACTACTATAATACTGCTCCTATATACAAGAATATAACTACTATAATACTGCCTCCTATATACAAGAATATAACTACTATAATACTGCCTCCTATATACAAGAATATAACTACTATAATACTGCCTCCTATATACAAGAATATAACTACTATAATACTGCCTCCTATATACAAGAATATAACTACTATAATACTGCCATCTATATACAATAATATAACTACTATAATACTGCTCCTATATACAAGAATATATCTACTATAATACTGCCTCCTATATACAAGAATATAACTACTATAATACTGCCTCCTATATACAAGAATATAACTACTATAATACTGCTCCTATATACAAGAATATAACTACTATAATACTGCCACTATATACAAGAATATAAACACTATAATACTGCTCCTATATACAAGAATATAACTACTATAATACTGCTCCTATATACAAGAATATAACAACTATAATACTGCCTCCTATATACAAGAATATAATTACTATAATACTGCCTCCTATATACAAGAATATAACCACTATAATACTGCCTCCTATATACAAGAATATAACTACTGTAATACTGCTCCTATATACAAGAATATAACTACTATAATACTGCCTCCTATATACAAGAATATAACTACTATAATACTTCTCCTATATACAAGAATATAACTACTATAATACTGCCTCCTATATACAAGAATATATCTACAATAATACTGCTCCTATGTACAAGAATATATCTACTATAATACTGCTCCTATATACAAGAATATAACTACTATAATACTGCTCCTATGTACAAGAATATAACTACTATAATACTGCTCCTATATACAAGAATATAACTACTATAATACTGCTCCTTTATAAAAGAATATAACTACTATAATACTGCTCCTATATACAAGAATATAACTACTATAATACTGCTCCTATATACAAGAATATATCTACTATAATACTGCCTTCTATATACAAGAATATAACTACTATAATACTGCCTTCTATATACAAGAATATAACTACTAAAATACTGCTCCTATATACAAGAATATAACTACTATAATACTGCTTCTATATACAAGAATATAACTACTATAATACTGCTCCTATATACAAGAATATAACTTCTATAATACTGCTCCTATATACAAGAATATAACTACTATAATACTGCTCCTATATACAAGAATATAACTGCTATAATACTGCTCCTATATACAAGAATATAACTACTATAATACTGCTCCTATATACAAGAATATAACTACTATAATACTGCTCCTATATACAAGAATATAACTACTATAATACTGCTCCTATATACAAGAATATAACCACTATAATACTGCTCCTATATACAAGAATATAACTACTATAATACTGCTCCTATATACAAGAATATAACTACTATAATACTGCTCCTATATACAAGAATATAACTACTATAATACTGCTCCTATATGGTAATATCACTGCTATAATACTGCTCCTATATACAAGAATATAACCACTATAATACTGCTCCTATATACAAGAATATAACTACTATAATACTGCTCCTATATACAAGAATATAACTACTATAATACTGCTCCTATATACAAGAATATAACTACTATAATACTGCTCCTATATACAAGAATATAACTACTATAATACTGCTCCTATATACAAGAATATAACCACTATAATACTGCTCCTATATACAAGAATATAACTACTATAATACTGCTCCTATATACAAGAATATAACTACTATAATACTGCTCCTATATACAAGAATATAACTACTATAATACTGCTCCTATATGGTAATATCACTGCTATAATACTGCTCCTATATACAAGAATATAACTACTATGCTCCTATATACAAGAATATAACTACTATAATACTGCTCCTATATACAAGAATATAACTACTATAATTCTGATCCTATATACAAGAATATAACTACTATTATACTGCTCCTATATACAAGAATATAACTACTATTATACTGCTCCTATATACAAGAATATAACTACTATAATACTGCTCCTATATGGTAATATCACTGCTATAATACTGCTCCTATATACAAGAATATAACTACTATAATACTGCTCCTATATGGTAATATCACTGCTATAATACTGCTCCTATATACAAGAATATAACTACTATAATACTGCTCCTATAGACAAGAATATAACTACTATTATACTGCTCCTATATGGTAATATCACTGCTATACTTCTTCCTTTGCTCTGAGTAGGACGGTTGCCGTTCTTTACCTTCCTTCTAGTTACAGTAACTTTCATTCTTATTGTTGTTTCTTTTGAGATCCCAAGTTTTCTTCTTCCCACGATTTCCTTCCAGATGCTGAAATGATAAAATATGTTCCATTAATTCGGCGGAAAGATGAGCAGTTACAGGACGGCCGCATTTATTTGGCTAAAACACGTTAATGCCGCTCAAACAAATCTCCTTTATCTTGCGCTGTGATCCTCGCGGAGGGTTCATGTGACTCGGGTTCCAGGACCCCACAGCTCCCGGTAAGCCCGGTCCTTGCCCATAAGTCCTTAATCCTTTCTCTATATACAAGAATATAACTACTATAATACTGCTCCTATATACAAGAATATAACTGCTATAATACTGCTCCTATATACAAGAATATAACTACTATAATACTGCTCCTATATACAAGAATATAACTACTATAATACTGCTCCTATATACAAGAATATAACTACTATAATACTGCTCCTATATACAAGAATATAACCACTATAATACTGCTCCTATATACAAGAATATAACTACTATAATACTGCTCCTATATACAAGAATATAACTACTATAATACTGCTCCTATATACAAGAATATAACTACTATAATACTGCTCCTATATGGTAATATCACTGCTATAATACTGCTCCTATATACAAGAATATAACCACTATAATACTGCTCCTATATACAAGAATATAACTACTATAATACTGCTCCTATATACAAGAATATAACTACTATAATACTGCTCCTATATACAAGAATATAACTACTATAATACTGCTCCTATATACAAGAATATAACTACTATAATACTGCTCCTATATACAAGAATATAACCACTATAATACTGCTCCTATATACAAGAATATAACTACTATAATACTGCTCCTATATACAAGAATATAACTACTATAATACTGCTCCTATATACAAGAATATAACTACTATAATACTGCTCCTATATGGTAATATCACTGCTATAATACTGCTCCTATATACAAGAATATAACTACTATAATACTGCTCCTATATGGTAATATCACTGCTATAATACTGCTCCTATATACAGGAATATAACTACTATAATACTGCCCCTATATACAAGAATATAACTACTATAATACTGCTCCTATATACAAGAATATAACTACTATAATACTGCTCCTATATACAAGAATATAACTACTATAATACTGCTCCTATATACAAGAATATAACTACTATAATACTGCTCCTATATACAAGAATATAACTACTATAATTCTGATCCTATATACAAGAATATAACTACTATTATACTGCTCCTATATACAAGAATATAACTACTATTATACTGCTCCTATATACAAGAATATAACTACTATAATACTGCTCCTATATGGTAATATCACTGCTATAATACTGCTCCTATATACAAGAATATAACTACTATAATACTGCTCCTATATGGTAATATCACTGCTATAATACTGCTCCTATATACAAGAATATAACTACTATAATACTGCTCCTATAGACAAGAATATAACTACTATTATACTGCTCCTATATGGTAATATCACTGCTATACTTCTTCCTTTGCTCTGAGTAGGACGGTTGCCGTTCTTTACCTTCCTTCTAGTTACAGTAACTTTCATTCTTATTGTTGTTTCTTTTGAGATCCCAAGTTTTCTTCTTCCCACGATTTCCTTCCAGATGCTGAAATGATAAAATATGTTCCATTAATTCGGCGGAAAGATGAGCAGTTACAGGACGGCCGCATTTATTTGGCTAAAACACGTTAATGCCGCTCAAACAAATCTCCTTTATCTTGCGCTGTGATCCTCGCGGAGGGTTCATGTGACTCGGGTTCCAGGACCCCACAGCTCCCGGTAAGCCCGGTCCTTGCCCATAAGTCCTTAATCCTTTCTCTATTGCGTCCCCTCTGACATCTAAATGCCCCTTTCATCAGCCCTAATCCAGCTGTGTATTTATATTAAAGGAAACTATTAAACCGCTGGCTCTGGTGTAAACCCGCCGCCCCGAAGGAAAACATACGGCGTTTACCCTGCAAGGACACACAGGAGAGTGGAACCTAGAACCACCACTGCCCATCGTGCCTCTTACAGGGCGGGTACTGGACAACTGATATGTGGCGGATGCTTCACCAGATATTTCAGTAACTCGAAGAAATGCAAAGCAACCCCATTCAGTTGTGGGAATATCTGTAAGGACTTCCGCTTGGAATGTCTGCATGGAATTTCTGCTGCAGCAGAGTCCTATTGAATTCAACAGGCTTTCTGCTGCTCTGTGCACATGGCAGAATTTCCGTGCCAGATGTTTCCGGCACGGAAATTCCTTTTTTATGTGTCCACACAAAGAATGAACGCGTTTATACTTTGTGCGGATTCCGCACAGTGCACATAACAGTCTGTTGAGACGGCACATTCCATGCGGTCCTAGCACTGTACTGTACGGAATGTCCACACAGAGATTTTCCGCATGGACATTCACACCACGTTTTATGCAATACAGCTGCCGTATACGTTTTCAATTTGAAAATTGTATGGAACTGTATTGAAAACCATGTGCATTGACTCTCCATTGAAGACCGTATACCAAACAATGCATCCATTTTGCGTCCGGTTTTGTCCGTTTTTTTCCCGTACCCAAAACTGTAGCCTACCACAGTTTTTGGTCCGGTGAAAAACCGTATTGAAACCGTATATGTTTTTTTTTTTTTTAACATTGGAGTCAATGAGAAGCGTATGTTTGTACGGTTCCATCTGGTTTGCACCATATGGTTTTTGACTTTGCACGTGCGCAGTGCACACCTAAAGTTTTTTTCTTGGAATTTCAATTAAACAAGTGAATCTTTATTTATAGTGAAAAGTTAAAAATGTATACTTTTTTTTTCTTTAAATGGATGCAACCGGACATCATTTTTCAAACCGTATACGGGTTAAAATTTGTACACACGTTTTGATACAGTTTAGTCCGGTTTTGAGGAATCCGTTTTTCATCAAAAACCTGATACGGGAACTGTACTGCACAAACGTGGTGTGAATCCCCCCTAAGGGTCCTTAAACCTCTGAACACCATGATAAATTGGGGAACTAAACTGCTGAACACCAGGGATAATATGAGGCATAAAACTACTGGACAAAAGGGATAATTAGACATTAAACACTGGACACCAGGGATAATTTTAGGCATTAAACTACTGGACACCAGAGGTCTTATGAGGCATTATCCACTGGACACCAGGGAGACTATGGAGAACTAAACCACTGGACACCAGGGAGACTATGGAGAACTAAACCACTGGACACCAGGGAGACTATGGAGAACTAAACCACTGGACACCAGGGAGACTATGGAGAACTAAACCACTGGACACCAGAGAGACTATGGAGAACTAAACCACTGGACACCAGGGAGACTATGGAGAGCTAAACCACTGGACACCAGGGAGACTATGGAGAACTAAACCACTGGACACCAGGGAGACTATGGAGAACTAAACCACCGGACACCAGGGAGACTATGGAGAATTAAACCACCGGACACCAGGGAGACTATGGAGAACTAAACCACTGGACACCAGGGAGACTATGGAGAACTAAACCACTGGACACCAGGGAGACTATGGAGAACTAAACCACTGGACACCAGGGAGACTATGGAGAACTAAACCACTGGACACCAGGGAGACTATGGAGAACTAAACCACTGGACACCAGGGAGACTATGGAGAACTAAACCACTGGACACCAGGGAGACTATGGAGAACTAAAACACTGGACACCAGGGAGACTATGGAGAACTAAACCACTGGACACCAGGGAGACTATGGAGAACTAAACCACTGGACACCAGGGAGACTATGGAGAACTAAACCACTGGACACCAGGGAGACTATGGAGAACTAAACCACTGGACACCAGGCATAATGACACATCAAAGCACTGGGCACCAGGGATAATTTGAGGCATTAAACTACTGGACACCATGGATTATATGGGGCATTAAACTACTGGATAATAGGGGACAATAAACCACTGGACACCGAGAATAATATGGGGAATTACTATATACTAGTGGGAGCCTAATA
This sequence comes from Hyla sarda, assembly GCF_029499605.1. NCBI lineage: Eukaryota > Metazoa > Chordata > Amphibia > Anura > Hylidae > Hyla > Hyla sarda. The sequence goes on from NC_079197.1 coordinate 178,231,477, forward strand.
TTGGCGAAGGAATGGAGAATTAAGACACCAAAGAAATTCTTATTTCCATTAGACACTAACTAATGGGTCATAACGGACTGGAATACAAGACCACTGCGTGCCAGAGAGGACTCGGAGTGATAAAGCACTGGGCACTAGCAATGGGCTAGGACACTAAACCACTGATTCCCAGGGTAAATCATTGGGGGGGGGGGGGAAGGGATTAAACGGGTACTCCAGGAAAAAACTTTTTTTTTAATATATATCAACTGGCTCCAGAAAGTTAAACAGATTTGTAAATTACTCGCTCGCGGCATTCTCCTCTCTGCAGCGCCCCGGTCAGACCCGCTGACCGGGAGCGCTGCACTGTCACTGTCGGCGGGGAGGCGATTCGTGTGGCGGGACGCGCCCGAACGCGGGTCGCATCCCAATCTACTCACCTGTCCCGTTCCCCGGCTGTCTCGTCCTGGCGCGTGCACCGCTAATTGGTGCCTGGCCCAATCAGTGTCAATTAGCTTCCTCTGCCTCCATGTGAATAAAAACCCACTTCCCCTTCCTGTCCTGGCCGGATCTTGTTGCCTTTGTGTCTAGTGAAAGCGTTTTTTGTTTGTACCATTACCAGTGTTTCCAGACCTTCTGCCGTTGCCCTTGACTATGAACCATTGCCGCCTGCCCTGACCTTCTGCTACGTCTGACCTCGCCTCTGTCTAGTCCTCCTGTACCACGCCAGTCTCAGCAGTCAGTGAGGTTGAGCCGCTACCGGTAGACACGACCTGGTTGCAACCGCCGCAGCAAGACCATCCCGCTTTGCGGCGGGCTCTGGTGAAAACCAGTAGCAACTTAGAACCGGTCCTCCGGTACATTCCACGCCAATCCCTCACTGACACAGAGGATCCACCTCCAGCCAGCCGAATCCTGACAATTATCAGCTGCTGAAGTTGAGTTGTTGATTTCTGTCTAGCAACAGTGCTCTCTGCTGACATCTCTGCTTGTCTCGGGAACTGCACAGAGTAGAAGAGGTTTTCTATGGGGATTTGCTTCTAAACTGGGCATTTCCCGAGACACGTGTCATCAGAGAGCACTTAGACAGAAAAGAACAACTCAACATCATCAGCTCATAAGTACTGAAAGGATTAAGATTTTTTAATAGAAGTCATTTGCAAATCTGTTTAAGTTTCTGGAGCCAGTTGAGATATATCTCAAAGTTTTTTTCCTGGATAACCCCTTTAAGGAAGTGTTTTCCAACCAGTGTGCCTCCAGCTGTTGTAAAATTACAACTGCTTGACTATTTGGCCTGTTGTCCTGTACCTTGTAGTCCTCCTAGTTCTGACCTTGGCTTACCTGACCCTGCTTGTTTGTATGTATATTCCTTGCTGTTTTGTTCACTGTCCCTTATCAGATATAGCAGTGTTTCCATACATTGTGCCTCCAGCTGCTACAAAACTACAACCCCCCAGCATGCCCGGACAGCCTTCGGCTGTCCGGGCATGCTGGGAGTTGTAGTTTTGTAACAGCTGGAAGCACCCTGGTTGGGAAACACTGGAGCAAGGGATTGTCTTATGATAAAACACTTAGCTCCAAGCAATCCATATACATTTCCTTTTTTGTGACTTTGGTGCGTGTATGGTTAATAATGTTGCTAACAATAATCTGTCCCCTATGTTTCATGTGACCCAGGATGATCTGACATTAGAGTAGGATCACCTATCACTGTGAATAAGTATGTGCACCCTCTCCTAGTTATTCCATTTACATATCGTTGACCTGCACTAAAGCAACAATGTAACAATGAGCGAGAGGAAAAGCTTCGCTGCTGAACCTAATGATACATGGCTGAGATTTATTCTATTAGACGTCTTGCTTTTAACCTCATTCATCTCATCTGCGCAATTCATGTTCCCGTGTTCTCCGGTTCTGTACTGTAGGCTCCTGGGGCGCGATACTTACTGTCCTGTGCTGTAGAGGCGATGATCGCGGTTGTGGAGTCATATGTGTTTAATCTGTCGCCATAAGAGAAATGATTACAGGACCGGTCCTACCCCAATGATGTACGATGTATCTGTCATGTGGAATACACAGCACAATCTATCACAGCACTCACTATTCTGCTGGTGGGGTCACTGTCTACATACATTACATTACTGATCCTGTACTGATCCTGAGTTATATCCTTTATTATACTCCAGAGCTGTACTCGCTATTCTGCTGGTGAGGTCACAGTGTACATACATTACATTACTTATCCTGTACTGATCCTGAGTTATATCCTGTATTATACTCCAGAGCTGTACTCATTATTCTGCCTGTGAGGTCACTGTGTACATACATTACATTACTTATCCTGTACTGATCCTGAGTTATATCCTGTATTATACTCCAGAGCTGTACTCACTATTCTGCCTGTGAGGTCACTGTGTACATACATTACAATACTTATCCTGTACTGATCCTGAGTTATATCCTGTATTATACTCCAGAGCTGTACTCACTATTCTGCTGGGGAGATCACTGTGTACATACATTACTTTACTTATCCTGTACTGATCCTGAGTTATATCCTGTATTATACCCCAGAGCTGTACTCACTATTCTGCTGGTGAGGTCACTGTGTACATACATTAGATTACTTATCCTGTACTGATCCTGAGTTATATCCTGTATTATACTCCAGAGCTGTACTCACTATTCTGCTGGTGAGGTCACTGTGTACATACATTACATTACTTATCCTGTACTGATCCTGAGTTATATCCTGTATTATACTTCAGAGCTGTACTCACTATTCTGCTGGTGAGGTCACTGTGTACATACATTACATTACTTATCCTGTACTGATCCTGAGTTATATCCTGTATTATACTCCAGAGCTGCACTCACTATTCTGCAGACACAGAGCTTTCTCTTGAAATTTGCTTGAAATTTTCGTCCAAACACCAGGCTCTTTACAATCTTCTAATTGTAATGATTTTTTTATGTATAAATGTTTTTTGATGCTGTAGCTGCAGTGTGTGAACAGGATCTTATGTCTTTTCCAGGACATTTTCTGGGGGAAGTGTGGAAATATTAGAAATGATTGGTTAATTATTGTCTCCAGAGGAAGTGACTTGTGGGACCTGTTCTCACACTGTACAGTGGTCCCTCAAGATACAATGGTAATCCGTTCCAAATGGACCATCGTTTGTTGAAACCATCGTATGTTGAGGGATCCGTGCAATGTAAAGTATAGGACAGTGGTCTACAACCTGCGGACCTCCAGATGTTGCAAAACTACAGCACCCAGCATGCCCGGACAGCCGTTGGTTGTCCGGGCATGCTGGATGTTGTAGTTTTGCAACATCTGGAGGTCCGCAGGTTGAAGACCACTGTTAGAGGAAGTTGTACTCACCTGTCCCCGCTGCTCCGGACCGTCATCGCTGCCCGGGATGTCGCCTTCCATCGCTGTCGTCGCGTCCCCGGGGTGTCCCCGATGCTCCGGCAAGGCCTCTGCTTCCCCGGCATCCGCGCGCTCCGTCGCCGCCATCACGTTGCTACGCACGCCGCTCCTCTTGGATGATGGGACGGCCTGCGCAGCGACGTGATGACGTACACATCTATCTCCTTTATACTGTGTATTTGGCCATGTTCCTGTTCTTGTATTACTAATATGGAGGATTCATAGATAATTAAAGGAACTCTCCAGCCAGCCTGATAGCCTGTGTTATACATAGAGGGGGGTGGGGCTTACCCAGTATTTTAGTCATCCCCCGCCTCCTTTCTTCTAGGCTTGTATCACTTCTTTTGAGCTTCAGAGTCATAAGGACGAAAATCCTAATTGTATCTGATTATAGATTTTGTGAAACAGATATCACAAAGTCACATGACCACATATTGATTTTAATTTATTTTTTACATTATTATTTTTATTTCTTGTTACAGTTGTAGGAATGTGACTGGATTTACTTGTATAGAATTTGTAGGACAATGGAGGACTCTCCCAGTACACAATGTTTTATGATGAATTGTATGGTCTCTGCGATAAATGACACGTATTTCGTTCTGCCCGTGTCCCCTAGTTATCAGTGCGCAGACCTCCCGCCGGTCTTGTTGAATCAGCCCATACACTCTCCATACGACGCCCTCAGATCTCACGCTACGTATTTACACGGTGACTCCTCAGAATTACCTACATCCCCGTCCACTTTGACCTTGTAATTCTGCTCTCGGTTGGAAATGTTATGCGGAGTGACGAAGATATTGTTTACACAGACATTAAGTGGAGTGACATTATAGTCAAGCAAGTGTCACATCACCCTAAGTGAAGGCGGCTTAATTACCATAATCCTGTGAATACTAAGATCCCGGGGCCGCCGCTCGCATAATAATGCGCCATTCTGCACGATACATTTAATCAGGCGTTAAAGGGACCAGATCTTCCTTGTAAATTGTGTGACCCCCAATTCTGGCTTCGCATTGTTACTTTGCTCATCCGGGAAGTTTCAGACACTTGGAATACGGGGTTTATATTTTGTGGTTACATATGAAAATTGTACAAAATGTATCCCCTGCCCGTCCTGTTACATTGTATCTTCCCCCCTGTAATAATAGTACACTGTATTGTATCCCCCTGTAATAATAGTACACTGTATTGTATCCCCCCTGTAATAATAGTACACTGTATTATATCCCCCTGTAATAATAGTACACTGTATTGTATCCCCCCTGTAATAGTACACTGTATTGTATCCCCCCCGTAATAATAGTACACTGTATTGTATCCCCCTGTAATAATAGTACACTGTATTGTATCCCCCCTGTAATAATAGTACACTGTATTGTATCCCCCGGTAATAATAGTACACTGTATTGTATCCCCCTGTAATAATAGTACACTGTATTGTATCCCCCCAGTAATAATAGTACACTGTATTGTATCCCCCCTGTAATAATAGTACACTGTATTGTATCCCCCCCTGTAATAATAGTACACTGTATTGTATCCCCCCTGTAATAATAGTACACTGTATTGTATCCCCCCAGTAATAATAGTACACTGTATTGTATCCCCCCTGTAATAATAGTACACTGTATTGTATCCCCCCTGTAATAATAGTACACTGTATTGTATCCCCCCTGTAATAATAGTACACTGTATTGTATCCCCCCTGTAATAATAGTACACTGTATTATATCCCCCCTGTAATAATAGTACACTGTATTGTATCCCCCCTGTAATAATAGTACACTGTATTGTATCCCCCGGTAATAATAGTACACTGTATTGTATCCCCCTGTAATAATAGTACACTGTATTGTATCCCCCCAGTAATAATAGTACACTGTATTGTATCCCCCCTGTAATAATAGTACACTGTATTGTATCCCCCCCTGTAATAATAGTACACTGTATTGTATCCCCCTGTAATAATAGTACACTGTATTGTATCCCCCCTGTAATAATAGTACACTGTATTGTATCCCCCCGTAATAATAGTACACTGTATTGTATCCCCCCAGTAATAATAGTACACTGTATTGTATCCCCCCTGTAATAATAGTACACTGTATTGTATCCCCCCTGTAATAATAGTACACTGTATTGTATCCCCCCATAATAATAGTACTCTGTATTGTATCCCCCTGTAATAGTACACTGTATTGTATCCCCCTGTAATAATAGTACACTGTATTGTATCCCCCGTAATAATAGTACACTGTATTGTATCCCCCCGTAATAATAGTACACTGTATTGTATCCCCCCATAATAATAGTACTCTGTATTGTAACCCCCCCGTAATAATAGTACACTGTATTGTATCCCCCCATAATAATAGTACTCTGTATTGTATCCCCCCCGTAATAATAGTAGACTGTATTGTATCCCCCCGCAATAATAGTACACTGTATTGTATCCCCCCATAATAATAGTACACTGTATTGTATCCCCCCATAATAATAGTACACTGTATTGTATCCCCCCGTAATAATAGTACTCTGTATTGTATCCCCCCGTAATAATAGTACACTGTATTGTATCCCCCCGTAATAATAGTACTCTGTATTGTATTCCCCCGTAATAATAGTACACTGTATTGTATCCCCCCGTAATAATAGTACACTGTATTGTATCCCCCCTGTAATAATAGTACACTGTATTGTATCCCCCCCGTAATAATAGTACACTGTATTGTATCCCCCTGTAATAATAGTACATTGTATTGTATCCCCCTGTAATAATAGTACATTGTATTGTATCCCCCCCGTAATAATAGTACACTGTATTGTATCCCCCCGTAATAATAGTACACTGTATTGTATCCCCCCGTAATAATAGTACACTGTATTGTATCCCCCCGTAATAATAGTACACTGTATTGTATCCCCCCGTAATAATAGTACACTGTATTGTATCCCCCCTGTAATAATAGTACACTGTATTGTATCCCCGTAATAATAGTACACTGTATTGTATCCCCCCGTAATAATAGTACACTGTATTGTATCCCCCCGTAATAATAGTACACTGTATTGTATCCCCCCCATAATAATAGTACACTGTATTGTATCCCCCTGTAATAATAGTACACTGTATTGTATCCCCCCGTAATAATAGTACACTGTATTGTATCCCCCTGTAATAATAGTACACTGTATTGTATCCCCCCGTAATAATAGTACACTGTATTGTATCCCCCCGTAATAATAGTACACTGTATTGTATCCCCCTGTAATAATAGTACACTGTATTGTATCCCCGTAATAATAGTACACTGTATTGTATCCCCCCGTAATAATAGTACACTGTATTGTATCCCCCCGCAATAATAGTACACTGTATTGTATCCCCCCGTAATAATAGTACACTGTATTGTATCCCCCCGTAATAATAGTACACTGTATTGTATCCCCCCGTAATAATAGTACACTGTATTGTATCCCCCCCATAATAATAGTACACTGTATTGTATCCCCCCCATAATAATAGTACACTGTATTGTATCCCCCCGTAATAATAGTACACTGTATTGTATCCCCCTGTTATGATAGTACACTGTATTGTATCCCCCTGTAATAATAGTACACTGTATTGTATCCCCCTGTAATAATAGTACACTGTATTGTATCCCCCCATAATAATAGTACACTGTATTGTATCCACCTGTAATAATAGTACACTGTATTGTATCCCCCTGTAATAATAGTACACTGTATTGTATCCCCCCCGTAATAATAGTACACTGTATTGTATCCCCCCGTAATAATAGTACACTGTATTGTATCCCCCTGTAATAATAGTACACTGTATTGTATCCCCCTGTAATAATAGTACACTGTATTGTATCCCCCCCTGTAATAATAGTACACTGTATTTTATCCCCCCCCGTAATAATAGTGCACTGTATTGTATCCCCCCGTAATAATAGTGCACTGTATTGAATCCCCCCCTGTAATAATAGTACACTGTATTGTATCCCCCCGTAATAATAGTACACTGTATTGTATCCCCCCTGTAATAATAGTACACTGTATTATATCCCCCCGTAATAATAGTACACTGTATTGTATCCCCCCATAATAATAGTACTCTGTATTGTATCCCCCTGTAATAATAGTACACTGTATTGTATCCCTGTCTGTCCTGTTACATTGTTTCTTGAACACCTGTGGAGAGATCTTATAATTACTGTTGGGAAAAGGCGCCTTCCAATAAGAGAGACCTGGAGCAGTTTGTAAAGGAAGAGTGGTCCAACATTCCGGCTGAGAGGTGTAAGAAGCTTATTGATGGTTATAGGAGGAGTCGTCCAACATTCCGGCTGAGAAGTGTAAGAAGCTTATTGATGGTTATAGGAAGCCACTGATTTCAGTTATTGTTTCCAAAGGGTGTGCAACCAAATATTAAGTTAAGGGCGCCAATAATTTTGTCCAGACCATTTTTGGAGTTTGGGGACATTATGTACAATTCGCTTTTTTTCCTCCTTTTTTGGTTTAGTTCCAATACACACAAAGGGAATAAACATGTGTATAGCAAAACCTGTGTTACTGCAATCCTTTCCTGTGAGGAATACTTCATTTTCTAGATAAATTTCAGGGGCGCCAACATTTATGGCCATGACTGTATATAACAATATCATTAATGTAATCTTATAACATTGTATCACGTCTCCACCCTGGGATGTTGTATCCCATTTGTAATACTGTAACCTTGTATCCTACTCATAACATTATATATATATATATATATATATATATATATATATATATATATATATATATATTTCCTATATAGATATAACAATGTAACACCCATTATATTATAACATTACATCCCCCCTAAGAACCCTCTCATGTAATAAAAGCTAAAGGGGTACTCCGGTGAAATTTTTTTTTTTTTTTTTCTCTATGAACTGGTGCCAGAAAGTTAAACAGATTTGTAAATTACTTCTATTAAAAAATCTTTACCCTTCCAGTACTTTTTAGCAGCTGTATGCTACAGAGGAAATTCTTTGTTTTTTGAATTTCTTTTTTTCTTGTCCCCAGTGCTCTCTGCTGACACCTCTGTCCATATCAGGAACTGTCCAGAACAGGAGAAAATCCCCATAGCAAACCTATGCTGCTCTGGACAGTTCCTGACATGGAGGTGTCAGCAGAGAGCACTATGGACAAGACAAAAAAAGAAATTAAAAAAGCAAAGAATTTCCTCTGTAGCATACAGCTGCTAATAAGTACTGGAAGGATAAAGATAATTTTTTTTTTTTTTTTTTATAGAAGTAATATACAAATCTGTTTAACTTTCTGGCACCAGTTGATTAAAAAAAATAAAAAAAAATAAAAAAAAGTCTTCCACCAGAGTACCCCTTTAAGTATACCCCCATAGGAATATAACACTGTACCTGCTTGTATTAATTATATAAAATTGTATTCCCCATAATATTTTAACATTATATCTCATTTTATTTCTCTCAAATAATATATGTTAGTAGAACCCCATAGGAATTTAACACTGTACCTGCCTCTAATAATATAACATTGTATTTCGGATTTTATTATTTTTATTTATTTTTTAAACTTTAGGCCATGTTAACACAGTATTTTCAGTCTTAAAATCTAAATATGCAAAATGTTTGACTCTACGGCTGTATTTTTAAAGACAAGATTTTAACTAAATTTCTGTTTGTTTTACATTATGGCAGTGTTTCCCAACCAGGGTGCCTCCAGCTGTTTCAAAACTACAACTCCCAGCATGCCTGGACAGCCTTCGGCTGTCCAGGCATGCTGAGAGCTGTAGTTTTGCAACAGCTGGAGACACCCTGGTTAGGAAACACTGCACTATGCAAATTCTTAATTGTATTTTGAGCAGATGGCTCTTGTTTGCTCTTCTATTCTATTCTTGTTCTATTCTCTTCTGGCTTCCTGCAGGGACACTTCTCCCCAGTGTGGGGCCTCTATGACTCCCCCTAGTGGTCTGGTTTATAGAAGTTTTTTGTTTGCAGCTGTTTCTGGGCCTTGGTGTGTGAAGGGACCCAAATACTCCTGTCTCACCTCTGATTCCCTATGTCCGTATATATACACAATGAAAGCAAAATAGAATGTTGCAAACTAAAATGTTGCAAAACTGCAAATTGCATTATTTTCCCATTGCTCTTGAGCTGTTGCAAAACCTCAACTAACCTCACGACAAAACAGTTGTAAAGCTACAAAGCTGCACTTTTTTTTCTTTTAATACAAATTTTACAAAAATGTTTTAAAAACTGCAATCCCATCTCCCATCATGCACTGAGAACTTCAGAAGATTGTGAGCCACCGGTTGGGGAACATTAGTTACAGTGTGAGCTGTGGGGCATATTCTATTGATAACAATGGGGCCCACATTGCAAGTTTTTATTTATTTATTTTTTGGCCTTTTGTTCCAGCTCTTAAAGGGGTTATCCAGGAAAAAACTTATATATATATATCAACTGGCTCCAGAAAGTTAAACAGATTTGTAAATGACTTCTATTAAAAAATCTTAATCCTTTCAATACTTATGAGCTTCTGAAGTTAAGGTTGTTCTTTTCTGTCAAAGCGCTCTCTGATGACACGTGTCTCGGGAACCGCCCAGTATAGAAGAGGTTTGCTATGGGGATTTGCTTCTAAACTGGGCGTTTCCCGAGACAGGTGTCACCAGAGAGGACTTAGACAAAAAAGAACAACCTTAACTTCAGAAGCTCATAAGTACTGAAAGGATTAAGATTTTTTTTAATAGAAGTAATTTACAAATCTGTTTAACTTTCTGGAGCCAGTTGAGATATATATATAAGTTTTTTTCCTGGATAACCCCTTTTAAATGAACATGATACATTCTTATTTTAAGATAAAGTGAATAATGCATGCCATATATATATAGTGTGTGTGTGTGTGTGTTTCGCAACCAGGGTGCCCCCAGCTGTTGCAAAACTACAACTCCCAGCGTGCCCGGACAGCCGTTGGCTGTCCGGGCACGCAGGGAGTTGAAGTTTTGCAACAGCTGGAGGCACCCTGGTTGGGAAACACTGAGATAAGTATCTATACATAGTCCCAAATGAGAATAATAAATTGTATATAATAAAAAAAATCAACTGGGAAAAATGTTTTAATAAATTAATATATATATATATATATATATATATATATATATATATATACACATACAAAAAAATAAGCACAATTCTACACAAGATGCATTAGTTAGAATAAAAAAATAAAACTTATAATAATGTGAACAATAAGAATGATGGGTCTATGAAAACAAATAAAAACAATTTTTTTTTTTTATAATTTTAAATAAAAAAAATAATAAATGTAAAACTTCCTATCCTCCCACAACATTTGCCCCTGGGTTGCGGTAAGTGATCAGACCCGGTTAATGAAGAGGTTAATACGGTCTTAAACCTCCCTCATAAACGTAACCATGGCCGCACGGAGATACGGTTTCCATGGCGTGATGTCATAAATCACTCGTCATTATGACCCATTCTTATGATTGTGACGGCTTCACGCCGCCGCGTTACATCTATTTGTTTTCTCTATTTAAGCGTTGACGTTAAAAAGGTTTATTAATAAGAAAAAAGATTTGGAAACATTTTTTTTTTGTCTTGTTTCGCATCTTATCACTTATTCAACCGTTTGTCCTGACAAAGTGCTTCTGACATTTAGTTGCGGCGGCATTTCTGCATTATTGAGCAGTTTACCCCCCCCCCCCTTTTGCGCCGCTCACAAATGTGTTTCTAAACATGGATGTAGTGCAGGCAGCTAAAGACACCGGAGGAAGAGATACGAGGGAGGATGCCGGTTGCCATGGCGACTTAAACTGATCAATTTCCTGCCACCGTTATAAAAGAGTCACTCTCCTGTGGCCGCGGATACTAATTACGAATGCAGGCCTCTCGCTAACATGTTCAGTTTACAGATTAAAGCCGTTCATGCTTAATTTATCATCCAAGACGTCCTCCCACATTCGCCGCGCAGGACGGGATGAATAATAACCGCGCTTGTTTAGAGAATTTTCTACTTAATTTCACTAATTTAGTTTTGCCGTCTGCGCATTTTTACTGTACGAGGTCGTTTACGTAAATCTAGCGCGACCGTGGAAAAAGACGCAGTCGTGTCACGAAGCGGCCAGTAGCACCACACGCTTCTTCGGTATCGACCAGCGCTTCGGACGGGGAAGAGAACACGTGTTTGGTTGTGGTAAGCCGCGCCAACATTTTAAAAATAGTTTGGGATCTTGTATCATACCGGCAAATTCATCCTGAGCCTCCTGATTCAGCAAAGAATCTACTCTTTCCAGTCTGACCACAGTGCTCTATGCTGACCCCTCTGTCCATGTCAGGAACTGTCCAGAGGAGGAGAAAATCTCCATAGCAAACCTCTCCTGCTCTGGACAGTTCCTGACACGGACAGAGGTGTCAGCAGAGAGCACTGTGCTCAGACTGGAAAGAACTACACAACTTACTGTGGAGCATACAGCAGCTGATAAGTACTGGAAGGGTTAAGATTTTTAAATAGAAGTAATTTACAAATCTGTGTAACTTTCTGCCACCAGTTTATTTTAAGCCATTTTTATTCCCTTTAAGGCTTGATGGTAATTGTAGTTTTGCAACAGCTGGGGAGCCACAGGTTGGGGATCAATGATGTGTTACAAGGTATTATCGGAGTTCTGGACAGAAGATACATGTGTTCTGCTTCTGTGAGGGTTGTCTACAAACTGCAGACCTCCAGCTGTTGCAAAACTACAACTCCTAGCATGCCCGGACAGCCGTTGGCTGTCCGGGCATGCTGGGAGTTGTAGTTTTGCAACAGCTGGAGGCACCCTGGTTGAATACACTAAGCTAAACACTGTAGGTACTTTCTCCCATGTGGTAAGTGCCCTATATAGGTGTTTTCTCCCCATAAGTGGGCCACATATGTGCCAGTATACAGCTATGCTGGGGGTACAATGCACTGCAGTACAGATGAGATGATCACTGGTGAATGAAAAAAAAAAAAATTTGTTAAAAAAATAAAATAAAAACATCCCAGAAAAAATGTTAAATGCCATACTTTAACTATATATATGTGTATATATATATATATATATATATATATATATATATATAGATCTATATATATACACACAGTGATCCCTCAACTTACAATGATCTCCACATACAATGGTTTCAACATACAATGGTCTTTTCTGGACCATCGTAAGTTGAAACCAGACTCAACATACAATGTACAGACAGTCCAGATCTGTGATGCCTGTCAATGGCTGGAAGAACTGACCAATCAGAATGGGCATTCACTGGTAAAACCCCTGTATTACTGAAGCGTATGCACTGACTGGTGTCTGGTAGCGCCCCCTACAGTACAGAGAGGTATTACATGTTCTGTACTCTTTACCTGTGCCAGGGTTACCTGCTCCTTTGGACACCAGGTGAGGGCGACTCCATGTTACTTTTTTAGGACACTGTGTACTGTACAGGACCATGAAGAAGCTCCTGTCCTCTACATAGATCAGTGTTTCCCAAGCAGGGTGCCGTTGGCTGTCCGGGCTTGCTGGGAGTTGTAGTTTTGCAACAGCTGGAGGCTCCCTGCTTGGGAAACACTGACCTAGACAGTGATTACAGCTCCCAGCAGATCTTTCTTACTTTTATATGTAAGGATTTGCTTTATCTATATTACTTATCTACTTATTTTTCTTTAATCCTCACTTTTTCCTATTTTTGGATGACATTTTGGTGCCTTTAGAACCAATTACCAGGTTTCCATAGAATTCTGGTCTCAACATACAATGGTTTCAACATACAATGGTCGTCCTGGAACAAATTAATATTGTAACTTGAGGGACCACTGTATATATATATATATATATATATAAATCTGATGCACAATGTGGAAAAAAATTGTCACAAGGATCGTGAATCAAATTGTGACACATGAACAAACAAGAAAGTCTGTTTCCCGGTCACACAGTGGAAATTGTGCTATCCTGCTAAAATGATATTCTGCAAAACTTGCTGCGGAATTTTTTCAGTTTTGCGTAATTTGAGGGAAATTTAGAGCAGGCTCAAAACCCAGAATTCGGCCAAAATTCAAAGCCCCATTTAGTATAATGGAATTTCGCCCAGAATTCTGCAGAACTTAAAGACCCGTTCAATGTTTTTGCAGAATCCGGAAAGCAGAATTTGCGCGGCGGAATTTCCACAGCAGAAATTCTGCTGTGTGAAAGAGACAGGTGCTGTAAATATTACGGGATTTCCGAGCTGAATTTTGATTGTGAACATGGCCTAATAAATTCCCACAAGAGCTGGACTTGGGCCTGGATTGGTTTTTGGATTGTGGATGCATACAATGGATGTTCTTATTCACTGACAGGGAGCAGAGATCTTTTAGAATGGGTGAATAGAAATACAAAGTCTGATATAAAATGTGGAATCTTTGCAGGCTGTGAGGCAGTTGTATGTAGTTGTACATAACGTCGGTCAGGCTCCCTCCCCTCCTGGCAGCGCCACCTTGTTGTCCTTTTCACAGGAGAAGCGTCATCTTGTGTTAATCAGCGCAGGACAAGTCGGGAGGATCCCCACGGGAGGTGAATCGAGCAGCGTGCGCTTCCAAATGCTTCTTTACCCTGCAGCTGCATCCCGAGGGCTCAGGGGGCTGCGTTCCCCCATCCGACAGCCTGTGCTCGCAGGTGCTGCTGCGTCTCTGGCGCCCGCTCGGTGACTTTCCATCAGAATTTTTTACATTGTATCAGTGTCAGGGTTGAAGCTTCATCGCCTTTTAAATGAAAACGAAACGTGGTCGATAGTGAAGAGAGAGAAATCCGAGCGCTGGAGATCACATGATGCTCCGATTCACGGAACGCACGAGACGACTTATTGTATCTGATTGTCGCTACTGTAACTAAAAGTCTCTTCTAACTTAGATTATTCTCCTGATGTGTTTATGTTGGTAGCAGGTTCTGATGGACCAGCAGTCACCCACAGGGGGGTGTCACCTGGGCTCAAGTCCTGCAGGAACACATGGGAACGGAGTTCCTTCACTTTTTCGACAGCAGGAACACTGTTCCCATTAGTAAAAGTCCTGCAGGACCAGCCCTTAAGTGGAAATCTTGAGTGAGTTCCCACACTTTTCTATACCAGGACCTGACCCCTGCTTGTCACCCAACTTTCCACATATCCTGCAATGTGCAATGTTCAATAAGGCTGCATTCAGACCTAGTATTTGCTCAGTATGTTTTTTTTTTTGTTTTTTTTTTTTGGGGGGGGGGGGGGGGGGGGATCTAATACAAAAAACTGTAATGAAAAAAATCTGTATCTTTTTTTTGGTGTTTTGGACCCATTTTTGCTACACAAAATACCAATCAAAATGAATATGTGAACCCAGCCTGTTCTCTTATCTCTGTGGGAGTCTCAAAATGCTTTTAATGAACCAGGAGGCTCAGGATAAACAGCGCAATAGCTAGGACAGTGGTCTCCAGCTGTTCAAAAACTACAACTCCCAGCGTTCCCCCGGCAGCAGAATACTTCTTACAGCTGAGGGTTTGTTACAGTTCTATCCCATCCAGACCAGCATTTCCCAACCAGGGTGCCTCCAGCTGTTGAAAAATTACAACTCCCAGCATGTCCGGACAACTGTATACTTCTTACAGCTGAGGGGTTGTTACAGTTCTATCCCATCCAGACCAGTGTTTCCCAACCAGGGTGCCTCCAGCTGTTGAAAAGTTACATCTCCCAGCATGCCCAGACAACTGTATACTTCTTACAGCAGAGGATTTGTTACAGTTCTATCCCATCCAGACCAGTGTTTCCCAACCAGGGTGCAGCCAGCTGCTGCAAAACTACAACTCCCAGCATGCCCGGACAGCCAAAGGCTGTCCGGGCATGCTGGGAGTTGTAGTTTTGAAACAGCCTGGGGTCCACACTTTGGAGACCACACAGCTAGGAGATGGAAACAGGATTATAAATGTCTGAATGTATCCATAATGCTTGAAGAATTACAAAACAAGATTACCTAAGCCATAAGCTGTTAGAAATACCTAAATATTGGATTTCATTAATTGATTTAATTGTTGTATAATGCTGTATTTCCTAACCACGGTGCCCGGGCATGCTGGGAGTTGTAGTTTTGCAACAGCTGGAGGAACACTGGCTGGGAATTACTGGTAATGTATAAGACAGTTTTTTAGGATAAGTTCTCTAACCATTCTTTGCTGTTTTAAAGATCTCTGCTTGCTGTCATTGAAAAGATTTTCCATTGCTTACTTTAAAGGGGTATTCCAGGAAAAAAAATTTTTTTTTATATATCAACTGGCTCCAGAAAGTTAAACAGATTTGTAAATTACTTGTAAATTAATCTTAATCCTTTCAGTACTTATGAGCTTCAGAAGTTAAAGGGGTACTCCGGTGAAAACCTTTTTTCTTTTAAATCAACTGGTGGCAGAAAGTTAAACATATTTGTAAATTACTTCTATTAAAAAAATATTAATCCTTCCAGTACTTATTAGCTGCTGAATGCTGCAGAGGAAATTCCTTTCTTTTTGGAACACTGATGACATCACGAGCACAGTGCTCTCTGCTGACATCTCTGTCCATTTTAGCAACCATGCATAGCAGATGTATGCTAAGGGCAGCATGGTGGCTCAGTGGTTAGCACTGCTGCCTTGCAGTGCTGGGGACTTGGGTTCAAGTCCCACTAAGGACAACAATAAATAAAGCATTATTATTATTATAATAACGTCAGCAGAGAGAACTGTGCTCGTGATGTCATCAGAGAGCGTTCCAAAAAGAAAAGAATTTCCTCTGTAGTATTCAGCAGCTAATAAGTACAGGAAGGATTAAGATTTTTTAATAGAAGTAATTTACATATATGTTTAACTTCCTGCCACCAGTTGATTTAAAAGAAAAAAGGTTTTCTCCGGAGTACCCCTTTAAGGTTGCTCTTTTCTGTCTAAGTGCTCTCTGATGACACCTGTCTTAGGAACCGCCCAGTTTAGAAGCAAATCCCCATAGCAAACCTCTTCTAAACTGGGCGGTTCCCGAGACACGTGTCATCAGAGAGCACTTAGACAGAAAAGAACAACCTTAACTTCAGAAGCTCTTAAGTACTGAAAGGATTTTAATTTTTTTAATAGAAGTAATTTACAAATCTGTTTAACTTTCTGGAGCCAGTTAATATATAAAAAAATGTTTTTTTTTCCTGGAATACCCCTTTAAAGGAATCACCAGATTTTAAATGTATCAATGTAACTTGTTGTAATGAAGAAGTAACTAATGATATTAGAGTTAATTCAAATGTTGCAGTTTTTGCAACAATTTTATCAAAGCTCTGACATTGGATTTAACAAGCCCCTCTCCAGCTTTTGTCGGTACAAACCCATATTTTTGTAGTGAAATGTTTCCCCAGCCCGGCAGTCGCTTCTCTTATTTATCAGCATTAATTCTTTGTGCGTATAGGAAATCTCTTTTCGTTCTGGTGTTTTATTTGCACAGAAGCGTCGCTACAAATGTCTCATGAATTCCTGGAATGGAAAAGCTAATTGCTAAATAACTTAATGTTTGATAGTTTGTGGGATTCTGGAACGTGGAAGCAGATGTTTAGTGCTGGAATTATTCGCAAAATGATCGCCCCAATCTGTCTGTTATCTGAGATCCATCTCCTTATCTCCTGCCACCGCGTAATAATGGCGGAATCTTATTACATGTCTGTTCCTTCCAGAGATTATAGATGCAGCGTTGTCTACGATAAATATAAAACTAGTTTACATGACTGATATGATCCTGAGTTATATCCTGTATTATACTCCAGAGCTGTACTCACTATTCTGCTGGTGAGGTCACTGTGTACATACATTACATTACTTATCCTGTACTGATCCTGAGTTATATCCTGTATTATACTCCAGTGCTGTACTCACTATTCTGCTGGTGAGGTCACTGTGTACATACATTACATTACTTATCCTGTACTGATCCTGAGTTATATCCTGTATTATACTCCAGAGCTGTACTCACTATTCTGCTGGTGAGGTCACTGTGTACATACATTACTTATCCTGTACTGATCCTGAGTTATATCCTGTATTATACTCCAGAGCTGTACTCACTATTCTGCTGGTGAGGTCACTGTGTACATACATTACATTACTTATCCTGTACTGATCCTGAGTTATATCCTGTATTATACCCCAGAGCTGTACTCACTATTCTGCTGGTGAGGTCACTGTGTACATACATTACATTACTTATCCTGTACTGATCCTGAGTTATATCCTGTATTATACTCCAGAGTTGTACTCACTATTCTGCTGGGGAGGTCACTGTGTACATACATTACATTACTTATCCTGTACTGATCCTGAGTTATACTCTAGAGCTGCACTCTCTATTCTGCTGGTAAGGCAATGCATGGCCAGGGTGCTCTATCAGAGATCTTATTAGGATACAATGTATCTCAGTGAATTGCAGATCTTCTCAGTTTACAGTGTTTTTAAATTATTTACAGAAAACTAAGTTCCTGGTGGATGAAGAACCAGGACAATTGCGCAAACATTGTATTTGGTAAATGGAAGAAGCTGAGAATTCCCCCGGCCGTGTGTAAGCGATTTGTATAATTTTGTGACGTGAACTCTTGAGATTGAGAAACATTTGTGAAGAAGTAAAGAGCGACATGAGGGACCTGTCAAGTGGCGAGGATGTTGTTGTCGCGCGGTGCAGGCTCCTTTATTGCATCTTTGTTTCCTTGTACGTTCGCTCCCGCAACGAGTCGTCTTCCATTTGTACTGAAGGAAACATCTTTAATGACTCTTATTGTGCGCAGAGGCGCGAGGCTGCCGACGGGTCTTGTTTTCCTGTTTTCTTCTTCATCATGACAGGTTCTCTATGTATAAATTTTATGGCAGATTGTAAGACACTACTGGGGCCTCTGAAATACTTTCCGTAGCTTCACCTTCTCTCTACACAGCGACCCCTGCTTGTTCAATATCTGGGGTAACGCTGACTAGACTTTTTTTTTATTTTTGTAGGGTTGGGTTTGTTCATAATAATAATAATAATAATATTTCTTTTTTATAATGATGATTGTTATTATTAATAATTCATATTTATTTTATTTTATATATATTTTTTATATTTTTATAATACATTATTTTAATGTTATTATTTATTAATATTTTTTATATTTTTATAATATCATAACAATAATAATACATTAT
Organism: Hyla sarda; assembly: GCF_029499605.1. Classification (NCBI taxonomy): domain Eukaryota; kingdom Metazoa; phylum Chordata; class Amphibia; order Anura; family Hylidae; genus Hyla; species Hyla sarda. Next base: position 178,250,145 of record NC_079197.1, read on the forward strand.
TTTAATGTTGTTTATTTATTTTATTTTATATTTATTTTAATTTTATTTTATTTCATGATTTGTTGATGCAATATTTTTTTATTTATTATAATTTTTTCATTATTAATAACAATTATTATTATTACATTCACCCATAAATGGGACTGTAGCAGTCCATTGTGCTACATTGTTACAAAATATTGCCCTGATACTGGGACTGATTCCTGCCATTTCACTTCGCCATCCAATACTCTTACTTACTCTTCCCACCCTATATAGCTTTGGTCTCCTAGCAGAGAACCTCCACCTGTTCCAAAACTACAACTCCCAGCATACCCAAACCGCCTTTTGCTGTCCGGGCATACAACAGATGGAGGTTATCTGAATACTACAGATGAAATTATTTTCTTTTTGGAATATAGAGCTCTCTGCTGACATCACGAGCACAGTGCTCTCTGCTGACACCTCTGTCCATTTTAAGAACTGTCCTGAGTAGGAGAAAATCCCCATAGAAAACATATTCTGCTCTGGACAGTAACTAAAATGGACAGAGATGTCAGCAGAGAGCTCTGTGTTCCAAAAAGATAATAATTTCCTCTGTAGTATTCAGCGGCTAATAAGTACTGGAAGGATTAAGATTTTTTAATAGAAGTAATTTACAAATCTGTTTAACTTCCTGGCACCAGTTGATTAAAAAAAAAAAGTTTTCCACCGGAGCACCCCTTTAAAACCCCAGAACCTGTGATGTCCTACATCAGTGTTTCCCGACCTGGGTGCCTCCAGCTGTTGCAAAACTACAACTCTGAGCATGCCCGGAAAGCTGAATTCTTCTTACAGCTGAAGGTTTGTTATAGTTCTACTCTTTCTAGACCAGTGTTTCCCAACCAGGGTGCCTCCAGCTGTTGCAAAACTACAACTCCCAGCATGCCCGGACAGCCTTTGGCTGTCCGGGCATGCTGGGAGTTGTGGTTTTGCAACAGCTCAAGGCACTCTGGTTTGGAAATACTGTTTTGTTTGGTGAACAAATCAACAGCACAGATCTCCATCCTGTTCTTTAGTTGGTTACATTGCGTTACATTGTATATGTCTGGAGTCCACACTGCTCAGCCCATAGAGGATTGCATCAATCCTCTGCGAGAACAATCGTCTGTAAGAAAGACATGGTGTATTCCATTCTCTTACTTGCGATCTCTGTACAGCTCTGCAGAATATGTTGGTGCTATACAAGCAACGTAAATATTACAAAGTTTCATAACTGTCAGTTCTACAATGTATCAACTTATATTCTCAAAAGTCTCGATTAAAGGGGTATTACAAGAAAAAACTTTTTCTATATATCAACTGGCTCCAGAAAGTTAAACAAATTTGTACATTTACTTCTATTCAAAAATCTTAATCCTTTCAGTACTTATGAGCTGCTGAAGTTGAGTTGTGATTTTCTGTCTCTGATGACACCTGTCTCGGGAACTGTCCAGAGTAGAAGCTTTAAAGCTGCGTTTCTCACACAGATCATCTGTTCTTCGTCTGCACGCTCTTATGTAACGCTGTCATTTTCGTAACCGGTGACATTTCCCTTTTTTGCATTCGTTGCGACCGGCTTAGTTATGGAGTCAGAATGGCGTCCTGTGACCGGACATTAGAGCATCTTCTGCACCGTGAGGTCCTTGTAGGGTTAAACTCACTCTTTTGTATTGCGCTCTTTTTATGAAGTCATCGATATAGAAAATAGAAACAAGTGAAGGAGCGGCAGGAAATCCAATAGCGGAATCTTCTGGAAGATAATGGGGGGGGGGGGGGGGGAGCAGTTTTGGTCTTTACAGTTTTGCGATACAAGTGACTGGGTCTTTAATGCTCCGGTGACGGCTTCGTCATTAGGTTTTATTGATGTCGCGGTGGATGTCGTCATTCTGGGTTTTAACAAACTAAGATCAATGCCCTTTTATAGTGGGACCTCTCCTTCTTCTGTTATGAGAAAATCATCCCCCGTCCTCTGCAGGGACCGAATCTGTGCAAAATAGGAGGAAGGATTTCACTGCCTGCTAACCTGTACCTTGTAGTCCTCTTGGTTCTGACCTTGGCTTGCCTGACCCCATTTGTCCGTTTCAATTTCTTGCTGTCTTCCTTGTTTTGTCCCCTGGCCATTATGATCTATAGCAGTGTTTCCCATCCAGCGTGCCTTCAGCTGTTGCAAAACTACAACTTCCCGCAACTCCAACTATTATACGTCCTATTCCCATAGAGATAACAGCAGCAGTATACAAATAGAGCTAGAGAGGATGTGTATAACTACTATATACCCTGATCTGATACAGATAGCAGCAGAATACAGATAGAGCTGAAGGAAAAGTGTATAACACTATATATCCTGATCCTATAGAGAGAGCAGCAGTATACAGCTAGAGCGGGAGAGGATGTGTATAACTACTATATATACCCTGATCTGATACAGATAGCATCTTCATACAGAGAGAGCTGAAGGGGAAGTGTATAACACTATATATCCTGATCCTATAGAGAGAGCAGCAGTGTACAGCTAGAGCGGGAGAGGATGTGTATAACTACTATATATACCCTGATCTGATACAGATAGCATCTTCATACAGAGAGAGCTGAAGGGGAAGTGTATAACACTATATATCCTGATCCTATAGAGAGAGCAGCAGTGTACAGCTAGAGCGGGAGAGGATGTGTATAACTACTATGTATACCCTGATCTGATACAGATAGCATCTTCATACAGAGAGAGCTGAAGGGGAAGTGTATAACACTATATATCCTGATCCTATAGAGAGAGCAGCAGTGTACAGCTAGAGCGGGAGAGGATGTGTATAACTACTATATATACCCTGATCTGATACAGATAGCATCTTCATACAGAGAGAGCTGAAGGGGAAGTGTATAACACTATATATCCTGATCCTATAGAGAGAGCAGCAGTATACAGCTAGAGCGGGAGAGGATGTGTATAACTACTATATATACCCTGATCTGATACAGATAGCATCTTCATACAGAGAGAGCTGAAGGGGAAGTGTATATATCCTGATATCCTGATCCCGTGGAGATAGCAGCAGTATACAGATAGAGCTGGAGGGGGTGTTGTATGACACTATATACCCTGATCCTATAGAGATAGCAGCAGTATATAGATAGAGCTGTAGGGGAGGTGTAGAACTACTATATATCCTGATCCCATACAGATAGCAGTGGTATATAGATATAACTGGAGGAGAGATGTATAACTACTATATATACTCATCCCATACAGATAGCTGCAGCAGTATACAGACAGAGCTGGAGGGAAGGTGTATAACTACGATATATCTTGATCTCATAGAGATAGCAGCAGCAGTATACAGATAGAGCTGGAGTGGAGGGGTGTAACTACTGTATTTCCCGATCTAGTAGAGATAGTCACAGGGGAGTTGTAGAACTACTATACAGTAAATCCTTATCCTATAGATAGCAGCAATATACAGATAGAACTGGAGGAGATGTGTATAACCACTACGTATTCTGATCCCATAGAGAGCAGCAGCAGTATACAGATAGAGCTGGAGAGGAGAGGGGTCCAGTAGCAAGCAGGAGTGATCTGATGATGATGATGATGATGTAATCCTGTAGTTCACAGGAAGTCAGCTAACCCAGGACCTACCCCTTTTCTGGCCATGTGTCTTTTTGCACTTCAGACTTGTGGTCACATGACCCAGTTACAGTAATAAAATGCATAGATCCAGCTGTACGTAATGAAACAAATGGCAGTGTAGGACTAGTGATGGCGAGTGCATGTTATGGGCAAGAAAAAGTGAACCCAGAGTGCTTCCTTAACTCGACCTACACTACACTACACTCCTGAAATACTCTCCTACAAGCATTCTTGAGCTTGTAGGGGCCCCGGCTGTATTTTACTGTATTGTAAAGGATGTAGTTGCACAATATGAAAAATTTTTTATAGGAGTAGTACTTACATGGATACTTTGTAACTTTTACATTGATACATTGTAGGCCTTAGCTGTGAGAACTATTTCTCTATGAAGTTTTTTAAATCTCTGGATGTATCTACCATATCATAACAAGCCTCTGGAAATATACAAATGTATCACTAGACACGGAGCCCACCTCTGATAGAAAACTTATACTACAAAATTATTTTATTAAATTATGGGATAAAACACATATAACCCCAACTTAACAATACATATTAATTTCTCAGTCATAGGATAATTTGACCACAAAGTACTTGCCAAGCTGAGTGGATATTGATACAAATCCACTCGTATTATTACTCTTATTGTACTGTATATGTATATCAATCCTTATCATGCATGGGGTTTTTACCTGTCACAAAAGATATATATATCCAGTGCAATAGAAAGGGATGATAAGGTCAGTGGTACCAATATCCTATTTAGGATGGCTAGTTAGCCCTTATCACTATGCTGAGAGCCCCATTTGCATGCTCCCTGAGTTTGGCATACCACTGAGGCACTCACCCTAATAAGGGCGACATTTGTGCCTCAGGAACCTGTAGGCTACTCTGCCCCGTCCCTACACCTTGTAAACAGATACTCAGGGTAAAGTGCAAAAATACAGAGGGATAAAGTGCAACAAGTGAATAAATAGATGTAAAAGATGTCATTGTAAAAAAAAAACAAAAAAAAACTAATCTTCTACGCAGCGTTTCGCTCTTAACAGCTCGTCAGGGAGATTCCAAGTATAGGTATTTACATCCTGAAAAGTAATGTGGCAATGCATCTTTTGTTCCCTTACACACAATGGAGAGTCTCCTGTGCATTTTTGAAATTAGGTTTCACACTATTATCCCTAGTACAGTCTATAAGATGTAGCTTCACATTCTATAAGATGCAGAATCTCTAGTATATTCTATAAGATGCAGCTTGAAGGTACGTTCATAGGTGTTATAGATCCTGCCCATGTTCACTTACTCTTAGACTGAAGAATTTCCAGTGTAGTCTCTGAGATGCAGCTTCACACTGCAGTCTTTAGTGTTTCCTATGAGGTGCAGTTTTACTCAGCATAAAATCCAGTGCCTACTATAAGACGCAGCTTGAGAGTATGTTCACATGTCTGGGGATCTACTATATACGTACCCTTACATTACAACCCTTACATTACAGAATTTCCAGTGTAGTCTCTGAGATGCAGCCTCACACTGCAGCCTTTAGTGTTTCCTATGAGGTGCAGTTTTACTCAGCATAAAATCCAGTGCCTACTATAAGACGCAGCTTGAGAGTATGTTCACATGCCTGGGGATCTACTATATACGTACCCTTACATTACAGAATTGCCAGTGTAGTCTCTGAGATGCAGCTTCACATTGCAGTCTTCAGTGTAAGCTATGAGTTGCAGTTTCACACAGCAGAAATCCAGTGCATTCTACAAGATACAGCTTAAGACTGGTATATAACCTTTGTATACTTTGCGATGAAACTTCACACCGCAGAAACCTTGGTGCATTCTATAAAATGTAGCTTGACACAGCAGTCTCCAGTGCATATTCTGAGATGCTGCTTTACACTTCCCTCTCCTGGCTCATGCTTTTCATAGGTTTCTATCTGTCACCTGTTACAAACAGCTCTTGAAGACTGGGCAGAGTATTGTGAGGTGGCTGCTGTGTGTACGGCACTCCCAAATTGTATAATTTATCGATGTGCTTTGGTAGTTCTATAACTCTGCAGATATTTATTGTATGACACACCTGCTATATCACTGTACTCCTGGTCCCTTGAATAATGTTGAAAGGTTTTCATAGTATAGTTCAGTGATCTTCAACCTGCGGACCTCCAGATGTTGCAAAACTACAACTCCCAGCATGCCCGGACAGCCGTTGGCTGTCCGGGCATGCTGGGATTTGTAGTTTTGCAACATCTGGAGGTCCGCAGGTTGAAGACCACTGGTTTAGTTAATAAATGTGATTCGGTGCAGTCCTATAGATCTGCAGCTAGTTATTGTATGGACTTTCCTACCAGATCACTGTACTCCTGGTCCCTTGAATAATAATGAAAGGTTATCATAGTATAGCTTATCAATGTGATTTAGGGTAGTACTATAACTCTGCAGCTAATTATTGTATGGACCCACCTACTATATCTCTATACGCTTGGTCCCTTGGATAATGCAGAAAGGTTATCATAGTATAGTTTATCAATGTGATTTGGCGCAGTTCTATAGCTCTACAGCTAGTTATTGTATGGACTTTCCTACTATATCACTGTACTCCTGGTCCCTTGAATAATGTAGAAAGGATATCCTGATCATGCTTATCGAGGGACTTACAAAAGAACAAGGAGGGTGGACCATGGAGGCGAGGTGTCCCAGAGCTGCCATGAGGGTAATGATAAATCGTGATGTAATTCAAAAGTTCCCAGGAAGATCACATGACCAGTTCCTATATTAAACTCTCTGATAGTGAGTTAGCATTATATATAAAAAAAAAAAAAAAAAAAATTGTAGCTGAAGTTCCTCTTTGTTTGTCTTTTGTGTTTTCCTACACAGCCGCTCCTCAGATTTTGGGGTCCCCGCGGTGAAGAAGTTTGCGTTCTTCCTCGGCCCAGGATTACATCATAGCGTTTATTATTAAGTGATGCTCTGTGCATGGGAAAGTAAATCTCTGGCATTTCCTGGTCTCCAGTCCTCGCTCTCAGTTCGCAATTAATTCTTTAATGTCTTAGGTTGTGGAAAATGCAGGAGTTATTTTTGTGTTATGAGCGCACATTTTTTTTTTTTTCTGTAGAGTCAAAAAGGCAAAATATTAACTGGAGATTTAAACGATTATTCACTTGTTTTTCTTATACAAACATTTCCTACAAACATTTAGTTGCTATGAAGGATGGGAAAAGGCTTCACAGAGGGCTCAGTCCGGCTCAGGCCTAATGCAGGGATGGGTAGTGCTCAGGAGGTACCCCGACCACACACAGCAGATGCCCAGCCCACACTGCGGGCACAAGATCCCTCTCATCCGGGAAGAGTGCCAAGCCTAGAGATACAGCTGTAGGCTCCTGACCCTCTAGCAGAGTCTATCTACAATTTTAGAGGGGCCACTCGAGCACCAAGTCCTGGGGGTAAGAATAACCTCTGCAGAAGCATCAGAACATAAAAGATGAACGAAATGGGTGGAAAAATGCAAATATTGGGATGGTGCTAGGTCCTTACCCAAAGCTTTGTCACAGTGACATTTCGCATAAACTCTCTTCTCGGATACATTTAGTAAATAGTTGATTGCCTAGACTAGATGCAATTGTAGCAAACCCTTAACCTCAGTTAATTTGGACAAAGAAAACATTGATTGGGAGCTCTACATAAAACAGAATCCTAAACAGAGGATACGGTGACATTACCCTATGTGCCCAGGAAAAAAGAGGAAAAAATAGGATTAAAAAACAGTCCTGCTAGGTTAAGGAAATGAAAATGAAAATAGAAGAAAAGAAAGAAAAGTCAAGGGGAAATATGTCCAATAGATTAAATTACAATATACTAAGATAAAATATACTAAGATGTTTTCTGCAAGGCCTGTGCATCAGACCTAAATAAAAAATAAAGTAATAGAAAAGGAATACTAAAAATGATAATGATAATATGCAGACTTGTTAAAATTGCTTGCAGAAATGAATTCCCCATTTGGCATACAGTCTTACTGGGAGGGCTTAGAGACTCTCCGCTTGGTATTAGTGTATTGTACTGATACAGTAATAGGATGAGGATTTTCTCCGCACTATGATGTTATACAGTGATATGGCGTTAATCCAACGTGATGGCTCGGGGGGCGCCGTGCCGTGTTAGGAACCGAAAGTAAAGTTAGTTGGTGCCGGCATGTGCGCTCAGCAGCGCTGCAGTACCCCTATTTCCGTCCCACTCTACCCTGATGGCGGTGGGCTATGTGCAGTTATGTCTGAGTGGGATGGGGATTAGGTAAACGTGCCAGGCAGGTGCGCTATGCAGCTCTGGAGTCCCCCTGATGCTCTCCCACTTTACCCTGGTGGCACAGGAATAATGTGATAAAGGTTCCAAGTGTGGTAGGGGGTTAGCACCAGGTACCTTTTACTGGTATCGGGTAAGTCTCCTCGGGATGTGCTTCAGTGTTGGCTGGTCAGTGGAGTAGATGAAGTCTGGAGCCAGGTCCCTTTTTCAAAACCATTACCAGTGTTGGGGAAATTTATATTTTGATATCTATGTTCTGTGTGTGTGTGTGTGTGTGTGTGTGTATATATATATATATATATATATATATATATATATATATATATATATATATAATGTATATGTGTGTGTGTCTAACTTTAGATGGTGTTGTCCAGTTTTATCTAGTTTCAATTAACTACTGTCCTAGTCCTGGCCAGCACCCAGAAGGTGGAAAACTATACAAATGACCTTAGTAAATAATGAGGCTTTTGTTGGATAACAAGCTTGTTCTATGAAGGTGTACAGGAACCCTGTGATTGGTAATAAAGTTTAACACTAGGAGCCACCGGGGTTTCCTTAGCCAATAAACTTACACTTAGGGTGCGTTCACATGCGCATATTTTTGCTGCAGATCTTGCTGCTGCAGATTTTGCTGCCCATTGACGTTAATAGGCAGCAAAATCTGCAGAAGCAAATCTGCAGCCGATCTGCAGCAAAAATGCGCACATGTGAACGTACCCTTAGAGTGTTGCCATATAAAAGAGCTGTAATCTATTTTGGGGGATGATTTTCTTCTGCGGAGCTGTTTCTCTGTTGTAAGAGATCATTCACCTGTATCGATACATGTGCATTAAATCTGTCTGATAATCAACATGACTGGAGTTGACTGATCACAGGGAGAAATAGATCCTAACAACTAGCTATTGAATAAGGGGACCTGGCTCCCCGAAACGCGTCTAGCCAATTCACATGTGCACTTGCACCCCATCTTTGGCAAAATGGATTTGCATCACTCTAATCTCCACCGCAAACAAAGAAGCAGAGCGCGCGCTCCACAGACTTCATCTACTCTGCTGACCAGCCAACACTGAAGCGCATCCCAAGGAGACTTACCTGATACCGGTAAAAGGCACCTGGTGCCAACCCCCTACCCCTACTTGTAACCTTTATCACATTGTCCCTGTGCCGCCAAGGTAAAGTGGGAGAGCATCAGGGGGGACTCCAGCACTGCATAGCGCACCTGCCTGGCACGTTTACCTAATACCAACCCCACAACTGCCATCAGGTAAGAGTGGGACGGAAATAGGGGTATTGCAGCGCTGCTGAGCGCACATGCCGGCACCCACTAACTTTACTTTTGGTTTCTAACACGGCACGGCGCCCCCCGAGCCATCACATCTGATTAACGCCGTATCACTGTATAACATCATAGTGTGGAGAAAATCCTCATCCTATTACTGTATCAGTACAATACACTAATACCAAGCGGAGAGTCTCTAAGCCCTCCCAGTAAGACTGTATGCCAAATGTTGCAAAACTACAACTCCCAGCATGCCTGGACAGCCAAAGGCTGTCCAGGCATGCTGGGAGTTGTAGTTTTGCAACAGCTGTAGGCACCCTGGTTGGGAAATACTGCCGTAGTTCAAAATGTGCACCAGAGGAGTAATTTATTGTACTGGCATCATCTTAGGTTGCACAGGAGCCTATGAGTTCCTTTAAACACTAGGACCCAGATAAAGCCAGCGCCTGCCACATCAGCTAAAATAGGTAAGCACAAGGTATACCTAGAGTCTCTACATTATTCTCTAATAATAGTCTATGCTTCACTTTATGAGCAAAAAATATATCACACAGTGTTTTTTATGCCAGTGTTTTCCAAACAGTGTTCCTCCAGCTGTCGCAAAAAAACAAAAAAAAATAAAACATGGATTTGTTAGATTAACCCTTTAGAGTGGGGATAAGTTGATTTTAGTGCTTTACCTTGTTGTTATTGAGCTCCTAAGGGTCTTCTCCATGGTGATCAGCTATTTCACATTCTCTCCTTTTTGGGGTACCAGGACCAGAACTGGGCTGCTTGCCAGTAACACACAGTTACTTTCATTCCCTTACTTCTCTGGCCAAGCACAGTACCTGCTACTATGCCATGACATAGTGCTGGTGAAGGTGCATTGGAGTAAACAGGCTGACATTATGCTGGGGGGGGGGGGGGGGTGATATATAGGACCTTTCTATAGATTGCATGTGATAGAGAAACATTTTACTGATGCACTGACTTTGTAAGGTACTATATTAACAGGAGAAAAGAACAGTAGCAGCACAGCAAGGAATGGGTTGAAATAAGCACTTAAAGGGGTTATCCAGGAAAACACTTTTTTTTATATATATCAACTGGCTCCAGAAAGTTAAGCAGATTTGTAAATTACTCCTATTAAAAAAATCTAAATCCTTTCAGTACTTATGAGCTGTTGCCAGACAGAAAAGAACAACTCAATTTCAGCAGCTGATAATTATTGAAAGGATTAAGATTTTTTAATAGAAATAATTTACAAATCTGTTTAAGTTTCTGGATCCAGTTGATATATTAAAACATTTTTTTTCCCCTGGAATACCCCTAACTGCTGCTGAGGGGAGCCTTGATTTACCTTTCAGGGACAGTGTGGAGCCTGTGGATGAGACAGACAGGCTCAAAGAATACAGCAGTGTTTTCCCAACAGTGTGTCTCCAGCTGTTGTAAAACTACAACTCCCAGCATTCCCGGATAGCAGAAGGCTGTCTGGGCATGCTGAGAGTTGTAGTTTTGCAACAGTTGGAGACACACTGTTGGGAAAACACTGCATTACAAGTTCACAGCTTAGGTATGTTGCCTGCACAGCACATGCTAAAATGGAGAAATTGTTTCTGAGGCATTGGCTTTGCAAGGTACAGTGGTCCCTCAACATACGATGGTAATTCGTTCCAAACGAGCCATCGTTTGTCGAATCCATCGTATGTTAAGGGATTCGTGCAATGTAAAGTATAGGAAGCTGTACTCGCCTGTCCCCGCCGCTCTGGACCACGTCCCGCAGCTCCCGATGGTGACCCCGGGCCTCTGCTGGGCTCTCCTGGTCTTCGCTGGTCCTCCGCTGTCTTCCGCAAGGCCTTACTGATCCTACGTAGCGACGTCATTACCCTCCTCCTATTGGATGACGTGCACAACAGCGTATTGACGTAATCGGAGAGGGCCGAGAAGACACCGGAAGACCAGCGCTGGACCCGAAGGGCACCCCGGAGCATCGTGGAGGGGTAAGTAATACTTACCGCACCACACGGGGAACATTAAGCTGCTATCCGGCAGCAGCTTAAGCATTTTGCGCTGCCGGATAGCACTTAATGCGATGGCCCCAACATAAAAAAGCATCGTATGTCGATTTGATCATATGTCGGGGCCATCGTATGTCGGGGGGTCACTGTACTATGTAAACAAAAATTATGGTAGCAGCATAGCAAGGAAGGGGGTTAAGCACTAAACTGCTGCTGCTAAAATAAGAGGAAAGACTTAACTTATTTTTTAGGACAGTGTGAACTCTCCGGAGGAGGCAGTCGGGCTCCCAAACTACAACTCCCAGCATTCCCAGTGGGCTGGAAAAGATTGATACAGTCCTAGGAGAGTCTCCAGCCCACCGGAGCACCTGAAAGCTGAACTAATTTATGCAGGATAAAGTCAGCAACCGCCGAGCTGCGAGGTTCGTGACGAATCGAATCACTTTAAAGTGGTTATCCAGGAAAAATAAAAAAAATTTTATATATCAACTGGCTCAAGAAAGTTAAACAGATTTGTAAATTACTTCCATTAAATTTTTTTAATCCTTTCAGTACTTATGAGCTTTTGAAGTTAAGGTTGTTCTTTTCTGTCTAAGTGCTCTCTGATGACACATGTCTCGGGAATTGCCCAGTTTAGAAGAGGTTTGCTATGGGGATTTGCTTCCAAACTGGGCGGTTCCCGAGACATGTGTCATCAGAGAGCACTTAGACATAAAAAACAACCTTAACTTCAGAAGCTCATAAGTACTGAAAGGTTTAAGATTTTTTAATGGAAGTAATTTACAAATCTGTTGAACTTTCTGGAGCCAGTTCACCCTGCTCTGTACTGACGAGTGGCAAAAACCACGAAACAGCTGTCTGCAGATGGGTAGAAACTTTGCTTTTGGGAAGTAGTCTGGCTTGGCATAAATCCCGATTAGCTTTTCATATTCCTTAACAGGAGCTAAGCTGATACCAGGGAACACTACCTGAATAAGGTGGTGTAATGAGCTGCTTTGCATATTCATATATATATATATATATATATATATATATATATATATATATACACATTTTTTTTCCTGGATAACCCCTTTAACTTAAACAATATTCAGCTCACCTTTCCCAACTTGGTGCCCGGACCCGTGCCCCGCCAGGCACGCACCACAGGACAAAACAAAAGCAGGAGGTCCAACACTTCAAAATATGCAGCTTTAATGGGGACAAAGACACACGCACAGGCAGTTGTCAGACGCGTTTCGAGCGCATGCGCTCGAAACGCGTCTGTCAACTGCCTGTACGTGTATCGTTTTCACCTTGAAACAAAAGCAGGAGGTCCAGCACTTCAAAATACGCAGCTTTAAAGGTGAAAACGATACACGTACAGGCAGTTGACAGACGCGTTTCGAGCGCATGTGCTCGAAACGCGTCTGACAACTGCCTGTACGTTTCTCGTTTTCACCATTAAAGCTGCGTATTTTGAAGTGCTGGACCTCCTGCTTTTGTTTTGTCTCTTTATGGCTTGTTGCCTAGGGTTTGGAGTCATTTTTGGTAACTAAAGTGATTTATAGAAATGTTAGGAATCGCATAGACTATCAGATGATGGGAAGTTGTTGGAGATGACGGGGACCATTTCAAGTCTGACCGCCCCCCCTGCACCTCCATCATGGGCCCGTGGCTGTCAATCCTGTTGTCCACCAGTCGAAGTTTTATATATATATTTTTTTCAAAGCGTCATTTTTCCCTTTAGAAGGATCCAAAGCATCTACAGAAGCCGAACTAGATCTTCTTTACTTTTATCAAATTCTCAATAAATCTTTCACGACAGTTTATTTAACAAAGTGTCACGAGGACCGTGCGGCTGATGGATGTGACCCGTGTAAGATCAACACAGAATGTTTGTAAATTGTCGCTTCAATGTGCCTGCGTGGCCGGCGGATGGGGGGAGGGGCCGCCGCTGCTCCAGCGCAAATAAACAAACAAAATGTTTATCTTTATTTCCCGATCCCCGAGATGCAATTTCCAATCTATAAATTAAAGATGAGATTTTGCCTGGAGATCCAGTCGGTGGATGACTGAGAACGTTCACGGCTGCTACATTGTTACGACTATTATTGCCAGAATGATTCCTAGGGGAATATTTAATAAATTGTAACGTGGAAAGTATCATCCGACACAGGAAGCTGCTGAACGGACCGTCTGTATATCATGTTATATCATCGTCTGCAGCAGGGGAAGTATGTTTAGTATTGTATAGGCACAACTAGAACATCTATTACTGCTGACAACCGGCAACAGGGTTTCCCAACCTGTGGCTCGGAAGCTGCTGTAAAATAAAAATGCGCATCGGGCCCAGACAGCTGAAGGCTTATCACAGCCCCGCCCCCTGTATGACATTACTGATATAATATAATAGTAATATAATGACATGTGATCACAGCCCCGCCCCCTGTATGACATCACTGATATAATATAATAGTAATATAATGACATGTGATCACAGCCCACCCCCTGTATGACATCACTGATATAATATAATAGTAATATAATGACATGTGATCACAGGCCCGCCCCCTGTATGACATCACTGATATAATATAATAGAAATATAATGACATGTGATCACAGCCCCGCCCCCTGTATGACATCACTGATATAAAATAATAGTAATATAATGACATGTGATCACAGGCCCGCCCCCTTTATGACATCACTGATATAATATAATAGTAATATAATGACATGTGATCACAGGCCCGCCCCCTTTATGACATCACTGATATAATATAATAGTAATATAATGACATGTGATCACAGCCCCGCCCCCTGTATGACATCACTGATATAATATAATAGTAATATAATGACGTGATCACAGCCCCGCCCCCTGTATGACATCACTGATATAATATAATAGTAATATAATGACATGTGATCACAGCCCCGCCCCCTGTATGACATCACTGATATAATATAATAGTAATATAATGACATGTGATCACAGCCCCGGCCCCTGTATGACATCACTGATATAATATAATAGAAATATAATGACATGTGATCACAGCCCCGCCCCCTTTATGACATCACTGATATAATATAATAGTAATATAATGACATGTGATCACAGGCCCGCCCCCTTTATGACATCACTGATATGATATAATAATAATATAATGACATGTGATCACAGGCCCGCCCCCTTTATGACATCACTGATATAATATAATAGTAATATGACATGTGATCACAGGCCCGCCCCCTTTATGACATCACTGATATAATATAATAATAATATAATGACATGTGATCACAGCCCCGCCCCCTTTATGACATCACTGATATAATATAATAATAATATAATGACATGTGATCACAGCCCCGCCCCCTGTATGACATCACTGATATAATATAATAGTAATATAATGACGTGATCACAGCCCCGCCCCCTGTATGACATCACTGATATAATATAATAGTAATATAATGACATGTGATCACAGCCCCGCCCCCTGTATGACATCACTGATATAATATAATGGAAATATAATGACATGTGATCAGTCCCGCCCCCTGTATGACATCACTGATATAATAGTAATATAAAGACATTTGATCACAGCCCCACCCCCTGTATGACATCACTGATATAATATAATGACATGTGATCACAGCCCCGCCCCCTGTATGACATCACTGATATAATAGTAATATAATGACATGTCATCACAGCCCCGCCCCCTGTATGACATCACTGATATAATATAATAGTACTATAATGACATGTATCACAGACTACAGAATAGCACAATGTCAGGCTGCTGCTTCCAAAGCCGGCAGGATATTGTCATGTATAAAAAGAGGCCTGGACTCAAGGGACAGGGACATAATACTCCCCCTTTATAAAGCATTGGTACGGCCTCACCTGGAATATGCTGTTCAGTTTTGGTCGCCAGTCCATAAAAGGGACACTGCGGAGTTGGAAAGGGTGCAGAGACGCGCGACTAAACTAATATGGGGCATGGAACATCTTAGCTATGAGGAGCGATTAAAGGAGTTACAATTGTTTAGTCTTGAGAAGAGACGTTTAAGGGGGGATATGATAAACGTATATAAGTATATTAATGGCCCATACAAAAAATATGGAGAAAAACTGTTCCAGGTTAAACCCCCCCAAAGGACGAGGGGGCACTCCCTCCGTCTGGAGAAGAAAAGGTTTAGTCTCCGTGAGGACTGTGAATTTATGGAACGGTCTACCTCAGGAACTGGGCACAGCAGGAAAAATTTACAGCTTTAAAACAGGATTAGATACATTCCTGGAACAAAATAACATTAATGCTTATGAAGAAATATAAAATCCCATCCCTTCCCCAATATCCCGCCACACCCCTACCCCTTAATTCCCTGGTTGATCTTGATGGACATATGTCTTTTTTCGACCGTACTAACTATGTATCTATGTGATCACAGCCCCGCCCCCTGTATGACATCACTGATATAATACAATAGTAATATAATGACATGTGATCACAGTCCCGCCTCCTGTATGACATCACTGATATAATAGTCATATAATGACATGTGATCACAGCCCCGCCCCCCCTGTATGACATCACTGATATAATATGATAGTCATTTAATGACATGTGATCACAGCCCCGCCCCCTGTATGACATCACTGATATAATATAATAGTCATATAATGACATGTGATCACAGCCCCGCCCCCTGTATGACATCACTGATATAATATAATAATATAATGACATGTGATCACAGCCCCGCCCCCTGATGGTGGTATAAGAGGATCTGCTCTTATTTTGGGATGGCTATGCTTTTTTATATAATCCTTTTAGTATAACAAGATCCATAGATGTTTCAGCGGATGGTGCAGCACAGAGTGTTTCAGGAGAGGAGTGTGCTGGTTTAGTGGGAGGCGATGACCCGGGAGAGGGAAGGAGATTGTCTCTTTAAATAAAGCTCCTTGTAGACCACCAAGTAGCTAAATCTCTTGCAGCAAAGCTCCTTAATGTGCCGTCCTATAATACTAATAAATAATAAACACTGGGAAGAGATGGTTATTTAAGGCTGAGCTCACGCTCGCCCCGTGAACTTCCCGCCGCTCACAGTTGCCAAACTCAATATTAAGCAGCGCAATCAGCAGAGGAGATTAGTCCTATAGTGTTATTTCACCAGCGCTGAGGATCTCGCTGGCTCGTCGCCAACCCAAACTCTCAGTGGCGAAGTCAGGAGCCGGAGCGCGGGCAATATTTAATTGAATTGTGGAAATTAAAACCTAAAACATAATTGGCCACAAATACGAAAATGATGGAAATACAGAATTATGATCATGCGGTCATCACTGATTGCTTGGGGATGGTGTGAAAATGGTTAACAAACTGCACGGCGCAGGAGGCTGTGACCTCAGACTGAACAACGTTCACCTCTATAGACGAGATAATTCACCCCCATAGACGAGATAATTCACCCCCATAGACGAGATAATTCACCCCCATCCCATTGGAATTGGGACATTGATCACTTATAGGGCGAATTCACACATAGCAGAAACTTCTCCACTGAAGAAATCAAAACCCTTTACTCAGGACTCATGGGAAGCCCCTTTGGCAGTGATCCCGGCCTCCAGTCTTCTTGGGGATGAGGCCACAAGGTTTACATACCTGGATTTGGGGATTTTCTCCCATTCTTCCCTGTAGATCCTCTCAGTTCTGTCAGGTTGGATGGGACCATCGATAGAAGCCATTATCAGGTCTCCAGAGATGTTCTATTGGGTTCAGGGTCTGGCTGGGGCCACCAAGGACATTCACAGAGTTGCCCCTAAGCCGATCCTGTGTTGTCTTGGCCGTGTGCTTAGGGTCATTGTCTTGTTGGAAGGTGAAGCTTCAGCCCAGTCTGAGGTACATAGCTCTGGATCAGGTTTACATTAAGAATTTCTGTACTTTGCTTCATTCAGCTTTCCCTCAACCTTGACCAGTCACACTATCCTTTCCAGACATGATGCTGCCCCCACCATGATCACTGTAGGGATGGTATTGGGCAGGTGACGGACAGTGACTGGTTTCCTACAGACATGATGCTGCCCCCACCATGATCACTGTAGGGATGGTATTGGGCAGGTGATGGGCAGTACCTGGTTTCCTCCAGACATGATGCTGCCCCCACCATGATCACTGTAGGGATGGTATTGGGCAGGTGATGGGCAGTGCCTGGTTTCCTCCAGACATGATGCTGCCCCCACCATGATCACTGTAGGGATGGTATTGGGCAGGTGATGGGTAGTGCCTGGTTTCCCCCAGACATGATGCTGCCCCCACCATCATCACTGTAGGGATGGTATTGGGCAGGTGATGGGCAGTGCCTGGTTTCCTCCAGATATGATGCTGCCCCCACCATGATCACTGTAGGGATGTATTGGGCAGGTGATGGGCAGTACCTGGTTTCCCCCAGACATGATGCTGCCCCCACCATGATCACTGTAGGGATGGTATTGGGCAGGTGATGGGCAGTGCCAGGTTTCCTCCAGACATGATGCTGCCCCCACCATGATCACTGTAGGGATGGTATTGGGCAGGTGATGGGCAGTGCCTGGTTTCCCCCAGACATGATGCTGCCCCCACCATCATCACTGTAGGGATGGTATTGGGCAGGTGATGGGCAGTGCCTGGTTTCCTCCAGACATGATGCTGCCCCCACCATGATCACTGTAGGGATGTATTGGGCAGGTGATGGGCAGTACCTGGTTTCCCCCAGACATGATGCTGCCCCCACCATGATCACTGTAGGGATGGTATTGGGCAGGTGATGGGCAGTGCCTGGTTGCCTCCAGACATGATGCTGCCCCCACCATGATCACTGTAGGGATGGTATTGGGCAGGTGATGGGCAGTGACTGGTTTCCCCCAGACATGATGCTGCCCCCACCATGATCACTGTAGGGATGGTATTGGGCAGGTGATGGGCAGTGCTTGGTTTCCCCCAGACATGATGCTGCCCCCACCATGATCACTGTAGGGATGGTATTGGGCAGGTGATGGGCAGTGCCTGGTTTCCCCCAGACATGATGCTGCCCCCACCATGATCACTGTAGGGATGGTATTGGGCAGGTGATGGGCAGTGCCTGGTTTCCTCCAGACATGATGCTGCCCCCACCATGATCACTGTAGGGATGGTATTGGGCAGGTGATGGGCAGTGACTGGTTTCCTCCAGACATGATGCTGCCCCCACCATGATCACTGTAGGGATGGTATTGGGCAGGTGATGGGCAGTACCTGGTTTCCTCCAGACATGATGCTGCCCCCACCATGATCACTGTAGGGATGGTATTGGGCAGGTGATGGGCAGTACCTGGTCCCCTCCAGACATGATGCTGCCCCCACCATGATCACTGTAGGGATGGTATTGGGCAGGTGATGGGCAGTGCCTGGTTTCCTCCAGACATGATGCTGCC
Source organism: Hyla sarda (assembly GCF_029499605.1). Taxonomy (NCBI): domain Eukaryota; kingdom Metazoa; phylum Chordata; class Amphibia; order Anura; family Hylidae; genus Hyla; species Hyla sarda. Next base: position 178,268,791 of record NC_079197.1, read on the forward strand.
CCCACCATGATCACTGTAGGGATGGTATTGGGCAGGTGATGGGCAGTGACTGGTTTCCCCCAGACATGATGCTGCCCCCACCATGATCACTGTAGGGATGGTATTGGGCAGGTGATGGGCAGTACCTGGTTTCCTCCAGACATGATGCTGCCCCCACCATGATCACTGTAGGAATGGTATTGGGCAGGTGATGGGCAGTGACTGGTTTCCCCCCAGACATGATGCTGCCCCCACCATGATCACTGTAGGAATGGTATTGGGCAGGTGATGGGCAGTGCCTGGTTTCCCCCAGACATGATGCTGCCCCCACCATGATCACTATAGGGATGGTATTGGGCAGGTGAATGGCAGTGCCTGGTTTCCTCCAGACATGATGCTGCCCCCACCATGATCACTGTAGGGATGGTATTGGGCAGGTGAATGGCAGTGCCTGGTTTCCTCCAGACATGATGCTGCCCCCACCATGATCACTGTAGGGATGGTATTGGGCAGGTGATGGGCAGTGCCTGGTTTCCTACAGACATGATGCTGCCCCCACCATGATCACTGTAGGGATGGTATTGGGCAGGTGATGGGCAGTGACTGGTTTCCCCCAGACATGATGCTGCCCCCACCATGATCACTGTAGGGATGGTATTGGGCAGGTGATGGGCAGTGCTTGGTTTCCCCCAGACATGATGCTGCCCCCACCATGATCACTGTAGGGATGGTATTGGGCAAGTGATGGTCAGTGCCTGGTTTCCCCCAGACATGATGCTGCCCCCACCATGATCACTGTAGGGATGGTATTGGGCAGGTGATGGGCAGTGCCTGGTTTCCTCCAGACATGATGCTGCCCCCACCATGATCACTGTAGGGATGGTATTGGGCAGGTGATGGGCAGTGCCTGGTTTCCTCCAGATATGATGCTGCCCCCACCATGATCACTGTAGGGATGTATTGGGCAGGTGATGGGCAGTACCTGGTTTCCCCCAGACATGATGCTGCCCCCACCATGATCACTGTAGGGATGGTATTGGGCAGGTGATGGGCAGTGCCTGGTTTCCTCCAGACATGATGCTGCCCCCACCATGATCACTGTAGGGATGGTATTGGGCAGGTGATGGGCAGTGCCTGGTTTCCCCCAGACATGATGCTGCCCCCACCATCATCACTGTAGGGATGGTATTGGGCAGGTGATGGGCAGTGCCTGGTTTCCTCCAGACATGATGCTGCCCCCACCATGATCACTGTAGGGATGTATTGGGCAGGTGATGGGCAGTACCTGGTTTCCCCCAGACATGATGCTGCCCCCACCATGATCACTGTAGGGATGGTATTGGGCAGGTGATGGGCAGTGCCTGGTTTCCTCCAGACATGATGCTGCCCCCACCATGATCACTGTAGGGATGGTATTGGGCAGGTGATGGGCAGTGACTGGTTTCCCCCAGACATGATGCTGCCCCCACCATGATCACTGTAGGGATGGTATTGGGCAGGTGATGGGCAGTGCTTGGTTTCCCCCAGACATGATGCTGCCCCCACCATGATCACTGTAGTGATGGTATTGGGCAGGTGATGTCAGTGCCTGGTTTCCCCCAGACATGATGCTGCCCCCACCATGATCACTGTAGGGATGGTATTGGGCAGGTGATGGGCAGTGCCTGGTTTCCTCCAGACATGATGCTGCCCCCACCATGATCACTGTAGGGATGGTATTGGGCAGGTGATGGGCAGTGACTGGTTTCCTCCAGACATGATGCTGCCCCCACCATGATCACTGTAGGGATGGTATTGGGCAGGTGATGGGCAGTACCTGGTTTCCTCCAGACATGATGCTGCCCCCACCATGATCACTGTAGGGATGGTATTGGGCAGGTGATGGGCAGTACCTGGTCCCCTCCAGACATGATGCTGCCCCCACCATGATCACTGTAGGGATGGTATTGGGCAGGTGATGGGCAGTGCCTGGTTTCCTCCAGACATGATGCTGCCCCCACCATGATCACTGTAGGGATGGTATTGGGCAGGTGATGGGCAGTGACTGGTTTCCCCCAGACATGATGCTGCCCCCACCATGATCACTGTAGGGATGGTATTGGGCAGGTGATGGGCAGTACCTGGTTTCCTCCAGACATGATGCTGCCCCCACCATGATCACTGTAGGAATGGTATTGGGCAGGTGATGGGCAGTGACTGGTTTCCCCCCAGACATGATGCTGCCCCCACCATGATCACTGTAGGGATGGTATTGGGCAGGTGATGGGCAGTACCTGGTCCCCTCCAGACATGATGCTGCCCCCACCATGATCACTGTAGGGATGGTATTGGGCAGGTGAATGGCAGTGCCTGATTTCCTCCAGACATGATGCTGCCCCCACCATGATCACTGTAGGGATGGTATTGGGCAGGTGATGGGCAGTGCCTGGTTTCCCCCAGACATGATGCTGCCCCCACCATGATCACTATAGGGATGGTATTGGGCAGGTGAATGGCAGTGCCTGGTTTCCTCCAGACATGATGCTGCCCCCACCATGATCACTGTAGGGATGGTATTGGGCAGGTGAATGGCAGTGCCTGGTTTCCTCCAGACATGATGCTGCCCCCACCATGATCACTGTAGGGATGGTATTGGGCAGGTGATGGGCAGTGCTTGGTTTCCCCCAGACATGATGCTGCCCCCACCATGATCACTGTAGGGATGGTATTGGGCAGGTGATGGTCAGTGCCTGGTTTCCCCCAGACATGATGCTGCCCCCACCATGATCACTGTAGGGATGGTATTGGGCAGGTGATGGGCAGTGCCTGGCTTCCTCCAGACATGATGCTGCCCCCACCATGATCACTGTAGGGATGGTATTGGGCAGGTGATGGGCAGTACCTGGTTTCCTCCAGACATGATGCTGCCCCCACCATGATCACTGTAGGGATGTTATTGGGCAGGTGATGGGCAGTACCTGGTCCCCTCCAGACATGATGCTGCCCCCACCATGATCACTGTAGGGATGGTATTGGGCAGGTGATGGGCAGTGCCTGGTTTCCTCCAGACATGATGCTGCCCCCACCATGATCACTGTAGGGATGGTATTGGGCAGGTGAATGGCAGTGCCTGGTTTCCTCCAGACATGATGCTGCCCCCACCATGATCACTGTAGGGATGGTATTGGGCAGGTGAATGGCAGTGCCTGGTTTCTTCTATACATGATGCTGCCCCCACCATGATCACTGTAGGGATGGTATTGGGCAGGTGATGGGCAGTGACTGGTTTCCCCCAGACATGATGCTGTCCCCACCATGATCACTGTAGGGATGGTATTGGGCAGGTGATGGGCAGTGACTGGTTTCCCCCAGACATGATGCTGTCCCCACCATGATCACTGTAGGGATGGTATTGGGCAGGTGATGGGCAGTGACTGGTTTCCCCCAGACATGATGCTGTCCCCACCATGATCATTGTAGGGATGGTATTGGGCAGGTGATGGGCAGTGACTGGTTTCCCCCAGACATGTCACCTAGTTGTGACCTAATAGCTAATACTTACAATTGTTTTTTGTGTGGTCGTTTAGCTATATTGTCTGTGCTCCACACTGATAGTTTGTTACATTGTATCAGCTGCTGATGTGTTTACCTCACAGAGGATTAGTTTTTGCTACATTGTAGCAACAGCTATGAGAACTATTAGGCCTCCCTTGAGTTTTCATAAGTACCCAAAAGGCCATGTTCAAATGTGTAGTAGTTGTTGTGAAGCAGAATAAGACAATCTGGTCTGTGGTGATTTTCGATGTACTATGAGAGTATCTGTATCTTGTGGTCAGGCTGTCCAGGCATGATGAGAGTTGTAGTTTTGTAGCTTTGTAACCAGAACAGTGGATCCTTGCTCTCCAGCATCTACAAATCTACAAAACTACAACTCTCATCATGCCTGGACAGCCTTTGGCTGTCCAGGCATGATGGGAGTTGTAGTTTTGCAGGGAGTGTTGAGCCTGGTTGAGGAACACTGGGGTAGATGGAACTGATGTTATTCATGTACCAGGAGGCTTAGGATGAACAGCGGTTCCTTCCAGATAAATAGATAATCTGAATCAATGATAACAAAGACATGTGACTGTCCTCCGATACATTGTTGCGTCTGTACAGATACATTCTCCCTGTGCTTCAAAAAAAAAAAAAACTTCAAAAATGTCCAAAAAGTTTTAAGTAAGAGGTCTACAAATGATCCTAAAATCTCCTGGCCACATTTTACTCGGGGTAGAACAAGCGGCAGGCTGATTTTACCGGTTGGGGACGGGTTTGAGATGCGTTTTCGCGCCGTCCTGCACGCACCAATATACGTTAATAGTCGTCTCCTTAATGAGCTCACTCATGAGTCGGCTTCTTTGTTAGAAACTATTCCTTTTAAGTAAATGACACGGCTTCTCATTTAGCAGATCCAGGCCACTGCGCCCAGAGGTTACCGGGTGCGCTGCACTTTAATTAAAAGTAACCAGTGATTTAATGGCTATTGTGAAGCGTAATACGAAAAAAGTAGAAAAAAAAAAAGAACGGCTGGAGGGTGAACGCTGAACGAGAGGTTAACCCTTAACTGGCTGGGTGCTAATAATAATTCCTGTGCATGAATCTTACTGTCTGCAAATTTCTTCAATGTAAATTAAAGGGGTATTCCAGTGAAAAACAATTTTTTACATGTCAACTGGCTCCAGAAAGTTAAATAGATTTGTAAATTACTTCTACTAAAAAAAAATCTTAATCATACCAGTGCTTATCAGCTGCCGAAGTTGAGTTGTTCATTTCTGTCTGACCACAGTGCTCTCTGCTGACACCTCTCTCTGTCTCAGGAACTGTCCAGAGTAGGAGAGGTTTGCTATGGGGATTTGCTCCTTCTCTGGACAGTTCCTGAGACAGACAGGTGTCAGCAGAGAGCACTGTGGTCAGACAGAAAATAACAACTCAACTTTAGCAGCTGATAAGTACTGGAAGGATTAAGATTTTTTAATAGAAGTAATTTACAAATCTGCTTAACTTTCTGGAGCCAGTTGATATGAATTTTTTTTTTCCCACTGAAATATCCAATTAACATAGAAACATAGAATGTGTCAGCAGATAAGAACTATTTGGCCCATCTAGTCTGCCCAATAATCTGAATCCTATCAATAGTCCCTGGCCCCATCTTATATGAAGGATAGCCTTATACCTATTTCTATCTTATATGGAGGATAGCCTTATGCTATTCCCATGCATGTTTAAAGGGGTACTCCCGTGGAAAACTTTTTTTATTTAATCAACTGGTGCCAGAAAGTGAAATATATTTGTAAATCACTTCTATTAAAAAAATCTTAATCCTTCCAGTACTTTTTAGGGGCTGTATACTAAAGAGAAATCCAAAAAAGAAATGCATTTCCTCTGATGTCATGACCACAGTGCTCTCTGCTGACCTCTGCTGTCCTTTTTAGGAACTGTCCAGACCAGGAATAAATCCCCATAGAAAACATAATGCTGCTCTGGACAGTTCCTAAAATGGACAGCAGAGGTCAGCAGAGAGCACTGTGGTCATGACATCACAGGAAATGCATTTCTTTTTTGGATTTCTTTTTAGTATACAGCTCCTAAAAAGTACAGGAAGGATTAAGATTTATTAATTGAAGGGATTTACAAATCTGTTTAACTTTCTGGCACCAGTTGATTTAAAAATAAAAAAGTTTTCAATGGGAGTACCCCTTTAAACTCCTTCACTGTATTTGCAGCGACCACTTCTGCAGGAAGGCTATCCCATGCATCCACTACTCTCTCAGTTTCACTTTTTGTAAGTGTTTTTTCATTATCATTCATTTTTGTATCTTTGATACATATGAGCACTAGCTCGATTTTTTTTATTATCTAAGTAATATTAAAACTTAGGTTTTAGCCTTTATTTGCTGAGACCAGAGGTCCGTCCTTGTCAGTGATTCTTGGTAACATATAAAGAAAATCTTTAAAACCTGGAATACCCCTTTAATGCTGTACACATACATTTTCTCCATTCCTCTCTGTGAAGTCTTATCGCTCCGCTCCGGTCTCCGGTCGAGCTCCTTGCCTCGCGTTGCGACCGTCTCGCAGCTCCTGGAAGAACGAGAAGTGTTTCTCGTAAGCCAACAGATTGTGCGGGGGATGGGGGGGGGGCCGTCATAATGTCGGGGCCCCTCTTCTTATAAATGGGCTGTGGGCAGGGGACATATGGACGTGGCACTCTCCAAGGTACCGACGGGTACAGGATCCGTGTCTCAGGGCGCCCATTGGCACGTCTGGCAGCTCAGCTCCCTGGGAAAGGAATTGCTTTCAAACATGAGTAATTGATGAATTGTATGTAATATGCAAATAGGAATGCATAAATCTCCTGAATGACAGCTTAATTTATGTGAGCCTTTAAGAATGCGGATTAGATTTTAATTAAATATCTTCAAAGGCACCCTGACTTGGTACATTTTTTGGCTGCTGCCTGGATCCTTCTGCTGTGTGTGTGGGGGGGATAATAAAGCAATTACGAATTTTTCTGTACAGTTCAACATTTAGGGTATAGGGTCCCTGACCCGATGACCTCTAGTTGTTTTAAAACTACAACTCCTAGCATGTCATGCACACAATCAAGACAGCTCTACCATAGGTGATACTTTTGCATGCACTGATACACTGTAACAAACAGGACAGAAGAGAGAATTATGCTGATGCTTGAACACTCCCAGAGGATTCTTTAGATCGGATACATTGTAACAAATTGAGTGCCCTCTATTGATAGTTTGTTACAGTGTATCCAATCCAAACAATCCTCTGTGAGCGCTCTCTTCTGTCCTGATAGTTTGTTACAATGTATCCAATCCAAACAATCCTCTGTGAGCGCTCTCTTCTGTCCTGATAGTTTGTTACAATGTATTCAATCCAAACAATCCTCTGTGAGCGCTCTCTTCTGTCCTGATAGTTTGTTACAATGTATCCAATCCAAACAATCCTCTGTGAGCGCCCTCTTATGTCCTGATAGTTTGTTACAGTGTATCCAATCCAAACAATCCTCTGTGAGCGCTCTCTTCTGTCCTGATAGTTTGTTACGATGTATCCAATCCAAACAATCCTCTGTGAGCGCCCTCTTCTGTCCTGATAGTTTGTTACGATGTATCCAATCCAAACAATCCTCTGTGAGCGCTCTCTTCTGTCCTGATAGTTTGTTACGATGTATCCAATCCAAACAATCCTCTGTGAGCGCTCTTTTCTGTCCTGATAGTTTGTTACGATGTATCCAATCCAAACAATCCTCTGTGAGCGCTCTCTTCTGTCCTGATAGTTTGTTACAATGTATCCAATCCAAACAATCCTCTGTGAGCGCTCTCTTCTGTTCTGATAGAGCAGTGGTCTCCAACCTGCGGACCTCCAGATGTTGCAAAACTACAACTCCCAGCATGCCCGGACAGCCGTTGGCTGTCCGGGCATGCTGGGAGTTGTAGTTTTGCAACATCTGGAGGTCCGCAGGTTGGAGACCACTGTGATAGAGGATTGTTTAAATTGGATACATTGCAACAAGCCAGAACAGAAAAGAGCTCTCACAGAGGATGATTTGGATTTGATACATTGTAACAAGCTCAGTACATGTATTTATAGACTCTGCATGTAAGTGTAAGTCTGTTTCCATTCACTGACAGCAAGTAGAGATCTTAAATGATTTGGCTTCATTTAAAGGAAACACAAGTGTATCTGTGTATGTATTAAAGGGGTATTCCAGGAAAAAACTTTTTTTTTATATATCAACTGGCTCCAGAAAGTTAAACAGATTTGTAAATTACTTTTATTTAAAAAAATCTTAATCCTTTCAGTACTTATGAGCTTCTGAAGTTAAGGTTGTTCTTTTCTATGTACTCTCTGCTGACATCTCTGCTTGTCTCAGGAACCGCCCAGTTTAGAAGAGATTTGCTATGGGGATTTGCTTCTAAACTGTGCATTTCCCGAGACAGGTGTCATCAGAGAGGATTTAGACAGAAAAGAACAACCTTAACTTCAGAAGCTCATAAGTACTGAAAGGATTAAGATTTTTTTTAATAGAAGTAATTTACAAATCTGTTTAACTTTCTGGAGCCAGTTGAGATATATAAAGTTTTTTTCCTGGATAACCCCTTTAATGTTTTTTTCCGCTGTCCTGTTCACACTGCGGAAATTCTGCTAGCGGAATTTCGACGCTGAATTCCGTTCCGCTTGAAGAATGAGCATGTTTATTCTTCAAGCGGAATCTGCTAGCAGAAATCAATAGAAGTCAATGGTAAAAAAAAAATAAAATTCCGCCCGACATTGTTTTCGCGTGGAATTCGCGCGGAAATATCTGAAAAACCCTTCACTTCTTTCTCCCCCATTTCCGCGCACAATTATGTGAAAATTATTTTTTCCGCCCGTAAATTTTTCGGCATGAATTTCTCTGGATTTACTCCGTGTGAACGCACCTTAAGTCTGTTTCCATTCACTGACAGCAAGTAGAGATCTTAAATGATTTGGCTTCATTTAAAGGAAACACAAGTGTATCTATGTATGTATAAAAAGAAGCCTTTACAGCACTGTTTTCCCAAAAATGTGTCTCCAGCTTTCCAGGCATGCTGGGGGTTGTAGTTTTGCAACATCTGGAGACACACTACAGTGGTCCCTCAAGTTACAATATTAATTGGTTCCAGGACGACCATTGTATGTTGAAACCATTGTATGTTGAGACCAGAACTCTATGGAAACCTGGTAATTGGTTCTAAAGGCACCAAAATGTCATCCAAAAATAGGAAAAAGTGAGAATTTAAAGAAAAATAAGTAGATAACTAATATAGATAAAGCAAATCCTTACATATAAAAGTAATAAAGATCTGCTGGGAGCTGTAAATCACTGTCTATGTCAGTGTTTCCCAAGCATGGAGCATCCAGTTGTTGCAAAACTACAACTCCTAGCATGCCCGGACAGCCAAAGGCTGTCCGGGCATGCTTGGAGTTGTAGTTTTGCAACAGCTGGGGGCATGCTGCTTGGGAAACACTGGTTTATGTAGAGGACAGGAGCTTCTTCGGGGTCCTGTACAGTACACAAAGTGTCCTAAAAAAGTAACATGGAGTCGCCCTCACCTGGTGTCCAGAGGAGCAGGTAACCCTGGTACAGGTAAAGTGTACAGAAGAACATGTAATACCTCCCTGTACTGTAGGGGGCGCTACCAGACATCAGTCAGTGCATACACTTCAGTAATACAGGTAAAGAATACAGAACATGTAATACCCCCCTGTACTATAGGGGGTGCTATCAGACACCAGTCAGTGCATACACTTCAGTAATACAGGTAAAGAGTACAGAACATGTAATACCTCCCTGTACTGTAGGGGGCGCTACCAGACATCAGTCAGTGCATACGCTTCAGTAATACAGGGGTTTTACTAGTGAATGCCCATTCTGATTGGTCAGTTCTTCCGGCCATTGACATATTTCACAGATCTGGACTGTCTGTACATTGTATGTTGAGTCTGGTTTCAACTTACGATGGTCCAGAAAAGACCATTGTATGTTGAAACTGTTGTATGTTGAGGCCATTGTAAGTTGAGGGATCACTGTATTTGGAAAACACTGCTCTACAGCCCATCGGAGGTTGGATGGTCACGTCCTCAGTGGTTTCGTTGTTATTCTGTTCACAATCTGGGGGTTAAGCACTGGAATCATAATGACTATTGTGGAGACATTGGGCCATAGCTCGGAGGCACCGACCCGTAACGCATCATTTCCTGATGTTTGATCTGGACGACAATGATTAATATTTCCCTCTGATGGGGGAGCGGGACGGGGTAACATGATAGGGGTGAACAGAGGCGATTCCCAGGAGAACACCACAGGTAATTAAGTATTCTCTTAAAGGGCAACTCATTGGCCCTCATTTACTAAGACTGTTGTGTAGGTTTCTTTGTGGGTTTTAATTCCCTACAATTTATTTTCCATGGTATTTACTAAGGTTTCCCTACATTTTCCGCTTTCCCTACATTTTGCTTTTCTTACACATGTTCTGATCTGTGCGGTTTTCCTCATCTCAAATCCACTACAATTTATGTGGAAACCTTAGTAAATATGTTGTTTTTTTGTGAAAATGTCAGGAACACGCCCCTTTTCTGAGACCATGCCCACTTTTCCTGGCGGTCACACCCCTTTTTTGGGGTTTTCTTTGCAAAATGGAGAGTTAATCGTGTTTTTTCAATTCTGGCGCAAAATCTGGCGCAGACAGAATTTCTGCTGCAATGCGACAGATTCTGGCGCACAAACTGACAAAACATGTCGGGTTTGCAATAGTAAATGAGGGCCATTGTTATAGTCTGGAGTTTATAATGGTGCTGGAGCGTTATAAGAGGAGCGGCTGATATCGGTCACATGATGTAATGTCTGGAGGTTATATCAGTGCTGGAGCGTTTATATTAATATACTATAAATATACTATTTATTTAGGAGTGCAAGACCTGCACAAGATATGTACTACCACATGCTAACAAAACACCCTGACTTGATACTGCACATAGCTGACCAATGGTCCCAACCTGGGGCTCTCCAACTGATGCAAAACTACAACTACCAGCATGCCCTGTGACTTGTGCAATAACTGGAGAGCCACAGGTTTGGGAATAGTCATTATGAGTCCAGTACTTAAATGGGCGCTGTCAGATACAAAATATTTAGATATGTTGTAAAGCATGTATAACCAATAGGTTTTGCAATTGCTTTCATTACAAAATTTTCTGTATTTCATATTAAAAAAGCCATTCAAACAACTGCCCCCCCTGCCTGCTGGGACACATACTAGTCCTGCTGTGTCCATGAGTCATCACCTATGTCATGGACACACTTCTTTGATTGACAGCTGTGAGCGCAGGGCTCAGAGCTGGAGGAAAAATCCTCCCACTGTCATCTTGTGTCCCGCTACTGTCAGTGAGGACATGCTGGGAGTTGTAGTTTTGCTAATGCTAGTGGAGATGTGAGCAGACAACATACTGAGTGAGGGGGCGGAGACCTGTACAGTGAGGCCACGCCCCCTCCCTTTGAGAGGAATTCAGACAAGTGAGCTAAATTAAAAGTGTAATAAAAAAAATATAAAGGTGCTAGACACATAAAAATGAGATGTACTTGGTCAGGATTAGGTACTGAGTGATATAAAAAAAATAATAATTTATTATCCTCCCAGGTCACTGCCCCATCATGATAAACCACCCTCTGCCTTTATGTTTTTTTTTTTCTTTTTTAGTTTTCTACCTTGATATTGCTCTGTATTTTCTGCTCAGTCTCAGTCAGATTCACAGACTGGGAAGGGGCGTTCCCCAGCAGGCGTGACATCATCTGAAGTCATACAGGGGAGAACTTCCTCCCTCACTCTGCTACACACAGCCCAGAGCAGTTCAGTGTGAGATGAGCTATGATTGGCTAAGGCTGCACACACACCCCTCAGAACTCCAGACTGCATTTCCTGATTTTGGACTTCTGCTATTTAATAGGGGCCCGGTTGATGCCTTTGTTGGATGCTGTGCAACAAATGCACTTTTGCTTTTCTTTCTTTCTTTTTTTAGTTCTGTTAAAATAAGTGCCCTTTCACACTACAGTTATCACTCTTTAAAAAAAAACCTCCATTATTACTCCCGGCAAAAAGTCCTGAAAACGGCCATCAAATAATCCCATTCATGTCAATGGGATTTTTGAACATCCTTTTGCATCAGTCATGTCCATTTTTTTTTTAACTAATGTCAGCTATTTTTTGTGGAAAAACTGCGAAAATTGGGAAAAACTGGATGCTAAAATTTAACTTTGAAGTCTATGGGAACCGCATGTTAAAAAAAAACATGCCTTATATTATCCGTTATTGTAAGGTTTTTTAACATCCGTTTTTTGTATTGAGCATGCACTGTACAGCTTTACAAAAGCGTTAAAAATCTGATCAAAAAAACAAAAAAAAACAAAAACGGATGTAACTGGTAATAACGGATGATAATGAATGAACAAAATCAGATTTTAAAGAAAAAAAACATTAAAAATAACTGATGATGCTCATCAGTTATTACCAGTTATTGTATCCAGTTTTTTTTTCATCCGTTAATGTAAAATAACAGCAGTAAAAAAGCAGGATGATACCTGTTGTGTGAAAGGGGCCTAATGGTGGAAAACAACGGCATAGACAGCTCAGGTGTGATCCCAGCCATACTGAAAACTGTCAGGACTGGATACAATTGTATCAATCCCTCAGCAATGTGACATATTAGTGCTCTGCTAGTTTTCAGAATGTTTGCACTGACAGCAATCAGAGTTCTTATAAATGTGGAAAATTGGGTCCCCAGAGCTTCATCCCCATCTAGTTACTTCCATTTAAAAGATTTTGGATGTTATTAAGAAGCTGCAGAGCCCTGGAGAGTTCCCCTATAAAACCATCATCAGAGACGTCTTTGTCTTGGCTGTGATTAATGAGGAGATCCCTGTAGTCTGGAATCCAACCTTGGACCCTGTATACAATATACACTGTGCCCAGCAGCTGAGGGGTTAAGCGCCTGCGCCCATCTATCATCCTCCAGTATTGACTCCCTGCTGCTGCTTTTTATTTCTTTGTCAATGGACCCGAATCATAAGGGACAGGAGGCCGCAGGAGCCGGCGGTGCCTGGGAGTCTGTCCCTGTACAGTCAGCCCTGGTCCCTGGTTGTGGTCCTGGTGCCACCTGCCTGAACCTCCATAAATCAGCAGGTGCCCGCCAAATTCCTCGTGTCCTCTGTAACTAAAAGCTCATTCATTGTATAGGGGAAAGTTTTGTTACTTTTTGGATATTTTGTTTTAGTTTATCAGCATCTTTTAACTTTTCTACTGCTACTAGTAAGGCTGCGTCCACACGGCCGTCTAGACCCGTCCCGTTCTTCTCCCGTCAATAATATATAAAACTGAGTAAAAAAACAACCTGACAATAACAGATGCAAAAGGATGTTATCCGTTTGGATCAGTTATTGTTCTGCGCATGCTCAAAAATAAAAACTGATCGAAAAAATGGATGCAAACGGATGAAAGCTCATCCTTTTTCAATAGACTTCAATGTTAAATTTACTGTATCCGTTTTTTGTTCAATTTCTTTGCCGTAAAAAAAAAAACGAAAATGAGTGCAGACTGGTACAAACGGATGTAAGTGGATTGTAAAAAAATCCCGTTGACATGAATGGGATTTTTTTAAAACAGTTTTTAATCCATTTACAGCCTGCAAGAATGGAATCGAAACGGGGATAAAAAAAACAGAGACGGTCGGGCATGTGAACGCACCCTTATTGGAAAGGAGCATTGATTACCGAGGAGGGGGGGGGGGGATGAGGGGTTCTTCAGGGTGACACCCCCAAGGTGAACTACAAGCTGTAACTTCATTAGGGGGTTTGTTATTGGCTTTAGCAAAACTACAACTCACAGGACGTCCCGAACAACCTTTGGTTGTTGCATAACCAGGGCTGTGGAGTTGGTAGATAAATGTTCCGACTCCACAGTTTTTTGTACTCCCGACTCCTCTGTATTAATATGCGAATGTATTTATCAACACTTACAGTTGAATCCAAGAAGCTGTTCCACCAAGTTCTTCTAAGCTCTTCTAGCAGAGAGAGGTAGTTGGGCAGAAGCTGCTGCCTTCTCCTTTTTGTGTGCTGATCTGCTGCTGAAGATAGGGCAGTGGGAGGATCCAGGAAGGGGCATTTATTATAAAACATGTTTTCCCTAGTAGAATCCCATAGTCATGTTTAAAGTTTAAGCTAACAATCGGAGTTTACAAGTTTTTATAGCCTTAGCTGAATGGCAGCAGTTTTTCCAATGGTTTACAGCTTCAGTCTTGAACTATTGACCCTCCATTCCCTTCACTTATACAAGTGTCTCTAGTCCTGCAAAAACATATTTACTTAACCCCTTATCAGTGAGAGTCTAGGTTAATCATGGGTTCCCTGTAACAGCAGAACACAACACTATGGAAAGTATAAGTATTGCCGCTCCTAATTGTGCGTTGCGTGCCATATAGTGAAGCACATGAAAAGCTTCTTCAGGGTCACTTAACGTGTTTGTTTTGTGGTTACGTGAGGCACTGTATGCATTGGTCTTTATTCTTAAAGTAGAGAAGTCATTAGTTATAACTTTTTGTGAATTGGGACATTTAAACTTGTTTTTTTTTTTTATTCCAGTCTAAATTTAGTAACAGTTTGAGTTGGTGCATTGTTTGCCGACTCCGACTCCAGGTACCCAGAATTTCGTCCGACTCCTCGACTCATACTCCACAGCCCTGTGCATAACTACAAATCTCAGCATGCCAGGACAACCATTGGCTTAAAAAAAAAAAAAAAAGGTAACTTCCAGTATGCCCTGGCATCCCATGGCTGTTGCAAAGCTACAACTCCCAGCATGCCTGTAGACCCTTGCTGTCAGTGGGAACATTCTTGTTCACATTAAAGGGGTATTCCAGGAAAAAAAACTTTTTTTTATATATCAACTGGTTCCAGAAAGTTAAACAGATTTGTAAATTACTTCTATTAAACAATCTTAATCCTTTCAGTACTTATGAGCTTCTGAAGTTAAGGTTGTTCTTTTCTGTCTAAGTGCTCTCTGATGACACGTGTCTCGGGAACCGCCCAGTTTAGAAGCAAATTCCCATAGCAATCCTCTTCTAAACTGGGTGGCTCCCGAGACATGTGTCATCAGAGATTACTTAGACAGAAAAGAACAACCTTGACTTCAGAAGCTCATAAGTACTGAAAGGATTAAGATTTTTTTATAGAAGTAATTTACAAATCTGTTTAACTTTCTTGAGCCAGTTGATATATATATATATATATATATATATATATATATATATATATATATATATTGATATATATATATAAGTTTTTTCCTGAATAACCCCTTTAATGCCTGGAATCCATTTTAGCCCTAACATTTTCATAGAGCTGAGGGTTTATTACAATGGTTTCCAATCTAATTGTTTCCAATCTCTTTACTAGTTATACAGCCAGGATCCATAAATTGATACATTTGACCTGCTGCACTGATACACTGTAGCAAAGATTGCAATTTCCGCTACTGCTTTTATATCCAATTCACCCACTGTTGTCTAGACCAGTGTTTCATAATGAGTGTGTCTCCAGCTGTTGCTAAACTAAAACTCCCAGCATGCCCGGACAGCCGTTGGCTGTCCGGGCATGCTGGGAGTTGTAGTTTTGCAACAGCTGGAGAGTCGTTGTCTGTGACAATTCTGACTTGTTTTTATTCGCCCTCTTCGTTCGACCAGTCGTAGGGGCTCGGATACGGCGTACCGCGCGGATTTGTCTCAGATTATCTCGTGTAACACTTGAACATTAAACGCAGAGTGAACACTGAGAGCGAGGACGAGCGCGGCGAAGAGATATTGAGACGTCTTATTAGTGAAGTGGAAGAGAAGTGACTGTGTAGAAGCTTAGTGCGTTATATAAAGAGAAGACGCTCCCCGCAGGAGTCATATGTTAAAGCCAGTGTTTCCCAACCAGGATGCCTCTAGATTTTCCAGAACTACAACCCCCAGCATGCCCAGATAGCCTAAGACCTATGACGTCTCACAGCTGCTACAGTTGTGTTCAGTCTAGACCAGTGTTACCAGGGTGCCTCCAGCTGTGGCATAACTGCAACTCCCAGCATGCCCGGACAGCCAAAGACCTATGGTGTCTCACAGCTGAGGGTTTGCTTCAATTGTGTTCAGTCTAGATCTAGAGTGTTAACCAACAAGTGTGCCTCCAGCTTTTGAAAAACTAGAACTCCCAGGATGCCCGGACAGCCAAAGGCTGGGAGTTCTCGGCATGCTGGGAGTTGTAGTTTTGCAACAGCTGGAGGCACCCTGGTTGGGAAACACTGGTCTAGACTGAACACATTTGTAGCAAATCCTCAGCTTTGAGATGCCTTAGGCCTTTGGCTGTCCAGGCATGCTGGGAGTTTTAGTTTTGCAACAGCTGGAGGCACCCTGGTTGGGAAGGTAGTATTTTTATTTGGAGAAATTTATCATTTTCTTCTCTGCAGAGCGGCAAAATTGTGCAAAAAAAATAAAATAAATAAATAAAAATCTTTTTCATTTTGCTCACAATTTTGCCACTGTGCATTGATGAAGAAAATGGTAAGTTACCCCTAATGGGTTAAATTTAGTACTGCATGTTTTGTATTTGTGTAGTGTACATTTTGTTTTTGTTTTGTTAATACTCTTTAAAAAAAAATTAAACAAATACAGAATAAAAATCTAGAATCAGAATACAAATCAGAACATATTGCAGAATAAATAGTTTTAAAAAAAAACGCCAAAAACAAGAACAACCTGTATTCGGTGTCTGCATTTGACCTGTAAAAAAAATTAATAAATAAATGAAACAAATTCAGAATACAAATCAGAACCGATTACAGAATAAATTGTTAATAAAAAAAAAAGGAATAAATAAAAATAAAAACCTGTATTCTGTGTCTGCATTTGACCTGTAAAATAAATAAATAAATACATGAAACAAATACAGAATAAAAATCTAGAATCAGAAAACAAATCAGAACCAATTACAGAATAAATTATAAAAAAAGGAATAAATAAATAAAAATAAAAACCTGTATTCTGTGTCTGCATTTGACCTGTAAAAATACATAAATAAATACATAAATTAAATGAAACAAATATGAACAAATACAAATCTAGAGTCAGAATACAAATCAGAAGAGATTACAGAATACATTGTTAAAAAGAAAAAATACTTCTAAACAATAAAAACCTGTATTCTGTGTCTGCATTTGACCTGTAAAAAAAATTAATAAATAAATGGAACAAATATGAACAAATACAAATCAGAAGAGATTACAGAATAAATTGTTAATAAGAACAAACCCTGAAAGCAATAAAAACCTGTATTCGGTGTCTGCATTTGACCTGTATTTTTCTAAACAAGAGTGAATGATCCCTTAGTCACATCCAGAGCTGCGTTCACAATTCAAGTAAACAAGTTTAACTCTCCTAGATCCTCTAGTGTTCTCCATCCTGTTACATTGTATTAGAAGATTTGATTTATTTTAAATGTTTCCTTTTTTTTATTTATTTTATTTTCTGGCACAAACAATCACTACATCTACCAGCGTGCATCACAGCAAAGCATGCGCTATGCAAACCATGGACCTCCAGGGGGCGGTAGTGAGGTCCTGCAGCCTGAGAGATAACAGATGACCAGTAGAATTTCGGAACGTTCATTGGCGCAGAACGTGGATTACTGAAACTCTGTTGCGTGTTTCGGGAGCCGCTCGAGTCTTCTGTAGAACTGGAAACGTTTCTCATAAATAAAGTATCGCAGTGAATGTTAACAAATCAGGTCTCATTAGCCGAGCGGAAACGTGGAGGAAGCAGCTGCAGATGGAAGGGAAGATGTATCTTCAGATGAGACAATGCCGTAATATTTGTATTGTGCACTGAGAAGCGGAGAATAATAAGAACTCCGCGGCCGAGGAAATGGCCTCACTTCTCCAAGTTTTCAAGGACTTGTAAGGAGCGATCATCTACGGAACCATCAGCCGCGCAGCGCGACGCCCCCTGGGGGAGGAAATACAGGAATGTTCCACTGGACCGAGCTGGAATGAAGGGCTGTGTCAGGAGATGTACGGTGAAGGCCAGAAGAGCTTAAAGGGGTACTTCGCCCCTAGACATCTTATGTCTATAAGATAAGATGTTTGATCATGGGGGTCCCACCGCTGCAGACCCCCGTAATCTTGGCTGCAGCACCCCAGACATCCGGTGCACAGAGCAAACTTAGCTCCGTGCCGGATGACTGGTGATGCGGATCGCAAGCTCGTGACCTCACGGCCTCGCCACGCTTGTGACGTCACAGCCACACCCCCTCAATGCAAGTCTATGGGAGGGGGCGTGATGTCCATCACGCCCCCTCCCATAGACTTGCATTGAGGGGATGTGGCCATGACGTCACAAGCGTGGCGAGGCCGTGACGACATGAGCCTCCGGGGCTGCACCCGATGCTCTAAATGAACGCCGGGTGCAGCAGGGAGATGGTGGGACCCCAGCCTTCGGATAGGGGATGAGATGTGTAGGGGTGGAGTTCCCCTTTAAGGCCATCTTACAGTTAAGGAATATAAGGAGGACATCCTGGCCTTTTAGTTGCCCCACGTACAAACAGATGGTCAGCTCGGGTTAGTTAAGGGTTAATCCAGTATTACTGAAACATTCCCAAGAAGAAATAGCACCACACCTGTTCTCAGGTTGTGTGTGGTATTGCAGCTCAGTTCCTTTGAAATGAATGGAGACAGGTTGTAACACCACATGCAACCTGAGGATAGGTGTGGCGCTGTTGAGAGAAAATTAGCCCTGTTTATTCCTGGATAGCCTTTTTAGGGTACGTTCACACGAACAGTATCTGCTGCATATTTTATGCACATGCTTTTGCTGCCTATTGAAGTCAGCGGGTAGCAGAATCAGCTGCAGAAAATATGCAGAAGATACTGTACATGTGAACGGTACTCTGGGTGTATTCACATGTACAGTATCCTGCAAATTTCTTTTTATGCTGCAGCTTTCAGTGTAAACTAATTTACTAAATACAGCATAAAATCTGCACATGATGCTTACTGTACATATGAATACATCGTAATGATGTCCAGTTCAATAAGCTATTTTTATATACGGTACTGGAGAGTTCTGAGTTAGTAGAATAGGGGTCCTCTGCTCAGGATCCTCATCTCTCGGAGGGGAGAGCTGCTACAAAGAGTGTCTACCGCTCTGGAGGACCTGTCCTGTCCTGCATTATATACACAACACATGAATGTGAATAGGCCCCGTGTAATCCTTAATGTCACCAGTGGTGGCACTGCAGGGAAACTGAACACTCCCTGGCAAACATCCAAACAGATTAGAGCAGATCACTGGGGATTGTGACCTGGACACATTGTAACGGGATCCTTCTAATAAGTAGGACTGTCCAAAGCAGGGAACCCCTTAAAGGAAAACTGTCAGATATTTTCACCCGCACTATCCACAGTACTGGTGGATAGTGCGGGAGATGCTAATTAAAACGAGCCCTACCTTACCCGGATCCGCCTGGCTCCTGACTGCTTAGACTTGCATTGAGGGGGAGGGGCGGCCGTGTCATCAAGAGCCTCCGCCCCGCATCACCAGTCATCCGGCACGGAGTAAAGTTCGCTCCGTGCACCGGATGTCTGGGGTCCCGCAGCCAAGATAGTGGGGGTCCCCAGCGATCAGACATCTTATCCAGTATCCTTTGGATAGGGGATAAGATATCTAGGAGCGGAGTACTCCTTGAAAGGAAAACTGTCAGATATTTTCTCCTGCACTATCCACAGGTATTGGTGGATAGTGCGGGAGGCGCTGATTAAAACGAGCCCTACCTTACCCGAATCCGCCTGGCCGTTCGGCTGCAGTTGTAGTTTTATTTTATTTGTATATGTTGCTGTAACTGGCACGGGCGGGGCTTCTGCACGGATGTCAGCGCCGGTCGGAGTACCCCTTTATGGGTCCATGATGGGGTCTGGTCACTTTCTTTTCAGCCATTGTAGGGTCTTTATTAAGACTAGTAGAGTATATTATCACTGTGTTCCCGGCCAAGAACAGCAGCGGGATGCGAGCTTCTTCCTGCAGAGGCTTCCTCCAGAACAGCCTGAGGTTTAGGAAAGTTATAGCTGCTGTTTGAAGTTCCTGAGACATTAGGAAAGTTGGGTAACAACCCCCACTGGCAGGGGCCCCATGAGTACACCTAGGATTAGGAGGTTAGGTCAAGAGGAAACAATAGATGTGGTGGTGGAGGTGTGTGTGTGTGTGTGTGTGTGTGGGGGGGGGGAGATAAGAGATTTGGTTGGTTATGGGGCCCTTTTCCCACCTTCTGTACCCCTGAATATTTTGCAGCACCAAACTTAGTCATTCTTGATGCAGCCAAGACAGGCGACCATCGCTTCCTGCCCTAGGGGCATGCTGAGAGTTGTAGTGTGTATATATAGGTGACCCTCGAGCAGTGCTCCTCAACCTATGGCTTTGCAGTCATTGCAAAACTACATGTGGTGTCCCGGTACCGTATTGCATACTGTACCTTGTATGGTGGTCCCCAAAGTCAGAGTTAGGCTGGGTTCACACCACGTTTTGTTAACGGTTCCCGTATACGGCTGGGAGGAGGGGTGGGTGGGGCTTAATCACGGCGCCCGCAGTCAGCCGTATTCGGGAACCGTATTTAATGCATGTCTATGAGCCGACCGGAGTGAACCGCAGCCTCCGGTCGGCTTCGTTTTCGGCCGCGTTTTTGCATGTGGTCGGGAAACCGCATACGGCCGAAAACGAAGCCGACTGAAGGCTGCGGTTCACTCCGGTCGGCTCATAGACATGCATTAAATACGGTTCCCGAATACGGCTGAGTGCGGGCGCCGTGATTAAGCCCCGCCCCCTCCTCCCAGCCGTATACGGGAACCGTAGTTAACAAAACGTGGTGTGAATCCAGCCTTACTACGTTCAGGTAGGGTCCCCCAGGTGGGACAGCCCGTAGTCGCCTCCTCCTTCTCTAATCTCATAATGCTATTATGTATATATTTAATAATGGGTATATTTAATACAGTGTATATTAGTCTTACTTACCTTGTTAGCGTTGCAGGACCTTCGGTCATGTGACCATGTTAATTCCTCTATGGTATGTTGGAGGACCTTTGGAGGTCCTTGGGTCGCATGTTACCCATAACTCCTTGTACAGGAGATTGACAGTTGTATGAACCAGTGACCTTAAGTCCAACCCCTGCACATATAAGGGAGCTGTAGCCAATGATCTCTCTCTTGGGTTTCGTGGATGCCGGACTAGCAGGACGGATCTGCGCAACTTTCAAAGACAAGCTGGGCCAGAAACCTGCCGGCCTCAGCCTAAACTAAACCGTGAGTTAACATCTCAATCCCCGCTAAAGCTAGCATGATTACTGGACCGAATCTAAACCCCTAAATCCAGTGGATCACTGCAACAATTATCTTCCTAAACTCAATAGACTCACGAGATCCCAACCACTTGTCAAGCTCTAATAGACTCTGTTATATGGACTGTTCCTGTTCATTATTGCCTAAAATCTTCAGTAAAAGTTCTGACAAGTTTCTGCAAATCTCCGGTTGTGGACAATCAATTATTTCCCATCTCCCTATCGCTCTTGGGAAGAGTGGCGGTAGGACAAGCATACAGAGAATAGCCCTCACCCTGGCGTCACAAATAGAAAGGGGTACTCCGGTGAAAACCTTTTGTCTTTTAAATCAACTGGTGGCAGAAAGTTAAACATATTTGTAAATTAATTCTATTAAAAAAATATTAATCCTTCCAGTACTTATTAGCTGCTGAATGCTACAGAGGAAATTCCTTTCTTTTTGGAACACAGTGCTCTCTGCTGACATCTCTGTCCATTTTAGCAACCATGCATAGCAGATGATTGCTAAGGGCAGCATGGTGGCTCAGTAGTTAGCACTGCTGCCTTGCAGTGCTGGGGACTTGAGTTCAAATCCCACTAAGGACAACAATAAATAAAGCGTTATTATAATAATAACTTCAGCAGAGAGAACTGTGCTCGTGATGTCATCAGTGTTCCAAAAAGAAAAGAATTTCCTCTGTAGTATTCAGCAGCTAATAAGTACATGAAGGATTAAGATTTTTTAATAGAAGTGATTTACAAATATGTTTAACTTTCTGCCACCAATTGATTTAAAAGAAAAAAGGTTTTCACCGGAGTACCCCTTTAAGCAAGCACCCTTAGTAACCGCACAGCTACACAACCATATACCCTACTCCCCCAGGCTATCACATACAAATCCCAGCAAGCCCGGACAGCCAACAGCTAATGTTGGGAGTTGTAGTTTGAATACATAGAGCTTTCCAGCCATTGCAAATCTACAACTCCCAGCGTTCCTGGACAGCTTTTAGCTCTCTGTGCATGCTGGGAGTTGTAGTTTTGCATATACAGGTGACCCTAGAACAGTGCTCTCCAACCTATGGCTTTCTAGCCATTGCAAAACTACAACTCCTAGCATGCCCGGACAGCTAACGGCAAATGCTGTGAGTCCTAGTGTGAATACATAGGACTTTACAGTCATTGCAAAACTACTACTCCCAGCATGTCCAGACAGCTAACAGCCAATGCTGGGAGTCAAAGTTTGCATACATAGGGCTTTACAGCTATTGCTAAATTTTACAGCTATTGCAAAACTACAACTCCCAGCATGCCCAGACAGCTAATTGCCAATGCTGGGAGTTGTACTTTGAATACATAGGGCTGTACAGCCATTGCAAAACTACAACTCCCAGCATGCCCAGACAGCCGACGGCTGTCTGGGCATGTTGGGAGTTGTAGTTTTGCACACACAGGTGACCCTATTTGTTTCCCCAACCTATGGCTCTTCAGCTATTGCAAAACTACAACTCCCATCATGCTCCTCCAGCCTTCTTCTGTATTTAGTTGTGACCACAATGGCGTCTCCGGGTATCAGACAGAATATCCGTTTCTCCGTGTAACAAGCAGACGCGTCGCTCTTCGCCATTGACATGTTTTTGCCAAGAAATAAATTACTTTGCTTTTGTCTAAGTCAGAGTCTCCGTTCGTCAAAGTGGCGAGGAGAAGGCGCCGCTTATCGTATCGTTTCGTCATCACCCGATACAAAGATTTTTCTCTTATATATTTTTTTTTCTTCCCCTCTTGTTAAACCGATTCTTCTGGAGGTGAAAATCGAGGTGCGATTAATTTGTAAATTATAAGTTGCGCGGTCGCTCTGAGGGATGTGCGTGCTTAGGAATAACGCGGCTGTCAGACAACTGTGGCGCCAGAGTTCCAGCATTTACGTAAAAAAAAAAAAAAAGGAAGCTGAAAATCTGCTGAATGTCAGCGTTACAAGACGGCGGGATAAAGGAACAATGGAGGCGACTCCGCCGCGTATTATTACAGATTAAACAAAGTGTCAGAGTTTTTACAAGATTACAGAGAAACTAGTTGTGAATGTTCAGATTCGGAAGAGTGAAGAATAGATTTATATAGGAGGTTTAGGTAGAGTTTATACTCCTGGAAGCCACTGGGGGCGCCAAAGAGCCCGCCCTATATTAGGAGACAATGGGGCAAAGCTTACCGTTAAAGCAGTGATACAATGTAACAATTGAGGGGGAAATGTGGAGGTTTATGTGGAGCCTATACTCCCGGAACCACTGGGGGCGCCAAAGAGCCGCTTTTATTACCTTCCCATGTGGTCAGGGTTTACCGGCAAAGCGGTGATACAATGTAACAAGTGAGGGGAAATGCGGAGGTTTACACAAAGTGTGGAAAATTGTAACAATGTTGTACCCCCTGCTCTGAAATAGTGAGGTGAGATAATATGTAGGGGCACCAGCTGGACGCCCCACGTTGAAACTATTATTTGGCACCCTACCCTCTATGTGCGCTGGGGCTGACTTGTGAAAGGGTTACTCTGCTCCCCAACGTCCGCAAAATTCCACCTCACACCGGAACATTGAGTTCCTGGACGCTGTGTGCGGGCTTCCGTTTTCAGGCCCGCCCCCTTGTGATGTCACGGCCTGCCCCATCAATGAAAGTCTATGGGAAGGGGCGTGACTTGCATTGAGGGGGCAGGACGTGACATTACATGACAGGGCGTGACGTAACGAGTGGGCGGGCGTGAACATGGAAGCCCGCACACAGCGTTCAGGAACTCAATGTTCCGGATGCTGGGGTACGGAGTAACCCTTTAAATCGTACCTGTCATATCCCACATAAAATAAAAAGTTATATGTTACTTAGTACCTAATCCTGGTCATGTACATATCATTGTTATGTGTCTATCACCTATATTTCTCTCACAAATACCTTATATCTGTTGCTCACTTGGTTTGTCATTCTCTGTTCTGGAGGGGGGGGGTGTCCTCACTTTGCACGACTCTTCTTCCTCCCTGAGTCTGCTGTGCTGTGCTGTGCGGGGTCTCTTCAGCCAACCACTGTAGTCATCTCTGTAACCCCTCCTCTCTGTTTTCATGCTGCAGTCTGATAGGACAGGAGTGAGCACAGAGGAGTGCTTGTTGCAGCCTCCCTTCCTGGATTTTGTCCCTGTCTGTGCTTCAGCTGGGACAGATATGATGCTGCAGCCGGACAGGATTGTGATCTGGATGGTATGGGGACCCCTAGTGGTCTTTTTTTGTAAAAAAATTTTTATAAGCCATGATTTCTATAAAAAGGAGATAACATTTTCTTATGAAGTAAATTAGAAGGGTTAATGCTTTGCCAGGATGTACACCAGTGGTGTTGAACTGTGGCCCTCCAGATGTTGCTAAACTTCAACTCCCAGCATGCCCGGACAGCCAACGGCTGTCCGGGCATGCTGGGAGTTGAAGTTTTGCAACATCTGGAGAGCCACAGTTTGATACCACTGATGTACACTATATAAAAAGTTATTGATTTTGTCAGTGCCCATTTAAAAGCAAAACTTGTATTACCCATAAAATGTCAATCCTTTCTCAGAACTCTGTATTGTGCCGTTCCTCTGTTATTCCTCCTGGAAATGTATGAATAAAATGACAACTGCAGTATAGAAGGGGCTCGTGGTCTACATCCCCTCCGGGGGACACATTAGGCTATCACCACCCGCCATTGATTTGTCTCATTGTAGATGTTTTGATGGCCGCCCTCCGGTGAGTTGCCGCGCACATTGTGGATCTTGTATCGGGGTGAACACTATTACAGCTGTTCTTTGATTTCTCCCTCTCAGAATTCAGTCAGAACATTTGCAGGGATTGCTGGTGACCTCCCCGGTTAGTGCTGCGAGCGCGCCAAAGTTATCTGCTTCAGTTGACGCCCCTAGGAAAGAGAAGAGGAGGCAGGAGCTGTCAAGGCGAGCGACATGACGGGCTTTGTGATCGACACCATCAGAAGCCGCAGAACAAAGCTCCGCCGGGTGGGAATAGAGTCTTATAGTCATCCGACAACTCGCCCGGTCCGTGTCACATCACAGCGCCGCTTCATTTACTATTCTGTGTGTGAAAGATTTAGTAAAGGCTCAATGTAAGGCAGGGAATACACAGTGATTGAGCAAGAACTACAGGCTCCGGAATACAAAGTGTACATACAGTATATCTATGTACTGAGGGTATATACATATATACACAACGAGGAGCAAGAACTACAGGCTCCGGAATACAAAGTGTACATACAATATATCTATGTACTGAGGGTATATACATATAATACATATATAAACAGCGAGGAGCAAGAACTACAGGCTCCGGAATACAAAGTGTACATACAGTATGTCTATGTACTGAGGGTATATACATATATATACAGCGAGGAGCAAAAACTACAGACTCTGGAATACAAAGTGTACATACAATATATCTATGTACTGAGGGTATATACATATATACACAGCGAGGAGCAATAACTACAGGCTCCGGAATACAAAGTGTACATACAGTATATCTATGTACTGAGGATATATACATATATACACAACGAGGAGCAAGAACTACAGGCTCCGGAATACAAAGTGTACATACAATATATCTATGTACTGAGGGTATATACATATAATACATATATAAACAGCGAGGAGCAAGAACTACAGGCTCCGGAATACAAAGTGTACATACAGTATATCTATGTACTGAGGGTATATACATATATACACAGCGAGGAGCAATAACTACAGGCTCCGGAATACAAAGTGTACATACAGTATATCTATGTACTGAGGGTATATACATATATACACAGCGAGGAGCAAGAACTACAGGCTTCGGAATACAAAGTGTACATACAGTATATCTATGTACTGAGGGTATATACATATATACACAGCGAGGAGCAAGAACTGCAGGCTCCGGAATACATAGTGTACATACAATATATCTATGTACTGAGGGTATATACATATATACACAGCGAGGAGCAAGAACTG